>NC_079439.1:36062946-36362946 GCF_903798145.1 Danio aesculapii
GAATAGCCCGAGTCTGGCTTTGACATCCATCCACAACACTGGATTCAGCTCACTGCAACTCGCTTCCTCTTGACCTGGTTGTGTCGCTTGAGATCGGGCTGTTGTGTGACTCATAGTCTTGAACACACAGTGCAAATACGCGCACACACACAAATAGCCCACTTCACACAAACACTCCCTATAACCCCCACCATGCCAATTCAATATAAATGAGCCACATAAAAAATGTAATAAACATAAAACTACCAAGAAAGGAAGCAAAAGGTGAGTAATTGGTGCAATAACAAGGCAGGATGGCAACATCACATCCATACATAAGCAGGACTTTCTGCCAGCTGCAATGCTATTTCTGCCCTTTCACTTGACGCTATGCCAAAGCTAATTAATATATTCGTTTGATGAGGGTTCACATGAGTTGACCTGCATGTGACTGTATGTCATCGAGCTGCTATGTATGGTATGCAGGCTTTACCATTCGGATGGTTTCTCAGTAAAAAAGCTTTGTCATCAGACTTACATACTGGTCTGACAGCAGTGGTGAAGAACAACCCCAGGCTTACGGGAAAACAATTAGCTGTTTATGCTTTTATTGGTGCACTGTTAATGACTCACCTGTTCTCCTTCAAGCGTGACTTTCAGGGGAAGTGACTGAGATAATGGGACATTCTGCTTTTGTAGGCCTAAAAAGATGGAAGGCATGAAAGAATGAATGGATTTTAATGACTATTCAGTGGTTCACACCAACACACCCTGCATGTGATTCGCATGAAACCTGCTGAACTGCTAACAATATGCGAGTCACCTGACAGTGCCAGTTCATATCAATGGATTCACTGCACACCTTCATTAAAAGCAGAAGAGCTGGCACGGAAAGGCAGTCCTTTTGCTCTCGGATGACACAGAGAGATAAGAAGTGAGAGAACTGAGATAAATGAAGATGAGCTCTCTCCTCATTTTCTCTCTATAATGGCTAAGTTGGCAGTACAAATAGAAAATGCAGAAAAGGCAGTGATGTTCTGTTCAAACAAGCATTCACTGACGCACAATGCCGCTTACACAGAGTTCATTGTCCCAGAAACAGCAGGAAGATGGTTAACCTCATCTGATAAAATAAACATCAGGGTCTCCGAGGGTTAGTTACGGAGAACGACATCTGCAGTACATAAAAACGCATGACTAATTATTAATGAAGACAATGCGAATGTAATAATTGGCATGCTTCATGATCTCCTACAATAGAAATGTGTAAACCAATTTTAAAGGGAGTGTTAATGCTAGGAAAATTTCGTTCAAAACTGTTTAGGAGATTGATAAAATGTTGGAGGAGCAAACATATCTGAGCTGAACTGTTTTTGTTGCTTCAGCGAAATTAAGACAAGTGAAGTCTACACAAATATACTTTAAAGAGCACCTATGATGAAAATCATCTTTTGGAAGCTGTTTGGACAGAACTGTGTGTAGGTAAAGTGTGTCCACTGTCACATTGGAGTGATAAAAACACAGTAAGTCCTTTTTTTTAATTTTCTGATGTTAAAATAGGATCTAAATCCTTGCAATTGTGAGGCCCTCCGCAACGTGACGTAGGAGTGCAGTTTTCCCTGCCCACCGAATTGATTGATAGCCGCATATTAACATGTGTTCATAGCAACACTTATAATCATGTCCACAAATCAGGACTTGCATGAAACAATTGGAATTAAAAGATCTGTTCAGCTCTCTGTGATCAGCTGCACCTCAAGAATGAGTTTTACTAGTTTAAAACGTTTCTAAAGCAGTGTATGTTCGTAATAAAGAAAAGACACATACGTAATTCAACAGCAGAGCCGCATAGTCTTAGTACAATAATAAAGGAAGATACTTCAATCCCAGTTTGTGAACGTTAAATTAGGTTTATTTTGTATATTAACATAACAGATGTCCATACAGCAGTGGAGATTAATGTGTATCCCGTCACATTATGCGAAATATAGAAAACTAACATCTTGTACAACATATCATATTTATTTTACACTAATGATTCAACAATTCACACAAAAAACTTTAGGTTTCATTATAGGTGTATCATTTTTGAAAGCTTGGTTGTTTTGTCACCACCTATTGGTTAAACAATGTAATTGCTACAACATTCAGTAGCGTCAATGTTTATATTTGAACTATAAACTGTTCTCCCAGTACGTCTGTGTTATTTAATTGTTTGTGTGATTTAATTATTTGTGTTGTTTATTTAATTGTTTGTGTGATTTATTTAATTGTTTGTGTGATTTAATTGTTTGTGTGATTTATTTAATTGTTTGTGTGATTTAATTGTTTGTGTTATTTATTTAATTGTTTGCAAAAGTGTAAAAACTGAATCTCAGTCAAACGCAGATTTGAATGCAGCGATTCAACAGATTAATAAACATAAAAATCATTATCATTTATCATTCATGTTGCACGGGTTTGAGATCATGATTTTTTAATGTTTAATTGTGCAGCTTTACACTGAATGCATTAATGCAGGCTAAACATACAGTAGCAGAAAACACCTTTAATTAATAACCGCAGAAAGCATTTAGATAGGTCACACCACAACTTTTTCCATCATCATTATATTTTACAGGGAAACCAAAATGCTTTCATTGACTTGATTTAAATAACGCGGGAGGCGATCTCTTTGCAATTGTTATAATTGTTGGATTAACCTACAAGTTCAAAAAAAGTTATTAATCCACGGGTCACAGATCAACCGTGATCTGATACATCCCTAGTTTGTGTGTGCGTGCGTGCATATAAACCTTGTAACGGCAAAGTTGTGTGTGACTGATCATTGCAGAAGGCTTGAATTAACTCCACAACAATTACATCAAATAACCATGGGAAAATTTCTTACTGTTGTATTTTTCATAAACTAGAGATCAGCTTTCTTTGTGTCTGTCACTGCTTGTTTATGCAACGTGAGATGAAGGAAAAATGCATCAGAGTCATAGAGAGAGATCTCTATGGCTCTGACATGCATGTGTGGATGGTGGGCGGGGAGTACTAGCTCATTTGCATTAAAGGCACAGGCAACAAAAACAGCTACAGTGTTCTCTGACCTCAAATCCCATATTCAGAAAGGTATAATAAATAATCTGATGGATATGTTGAGCTGAAACTTTACAGACACGTTCTGGAGACACTAAAGACTTATCTTAAATCTTGAAAGAGGGGTAAAATAGGTGCCCTTTAAAATGTTAATTAAATTGTTACAATCAGAATGTTGACTGGATCAACAAACACAAATCCAAACATTGTACAGTATTTGTTTTGTGTTTCTGGAGTCATGCAAGTTGGAGTCATATTTTGAAGAGAGAAATTGGGTGAACATACAAATTGTTCTGTGAAAAAAACCCCACTTTGAATAGTCCAGACACTGGACATGAGTGTTTTCAATGTAAAAAAAAATATGTGTGCAATACAAGTCTTATGAAAGAACACAATCTCTTTATTGCATGAACAGGTTTTATTCACATATAATGATCAACAAACATAGAAGCTCAACCATACCTACTTTATGTGCAAGAAAATCCACAATGTTTTTAACTCCATGTAACAATTCAAAATGAACCTCAAAGATGCTTGAATATTTCAACAGCTTTGAATGCAACTCTTAATTGTTCACTTTTCAAAGCTTTTTATGGAGATATGATATGAGGAGATAATATTTCCCCCATTATTATACCATTTGAACTATGGGAAAACAAGGTAGAATTGATCCATAGATTTTGTGTTCATGTCAATGTATCTGCCATCTACATTTGTGCTTCCTATAACCTCATTGTCCTGTTTTCCTCATTTCCTCTTCCTGCTGCAGCTGACAGTCTGCTCTTCTGTACAGCATTAACAGCTGCTCGTGTCAGTCACTGTCACCTTCCGTACGGTGTGAATCAGTCTGGCTATTCTCCTCTGACCTTCCTCATTAACAAGCCGTTTGCCCACAGACACACTGCTCTCTGCATGTTTATTGTTTTTCACACATTTTTGTCGAAACTGTTGTGTATGAAAGTCCCGAGAGATCAGCGGGTTCAGAGATATTCAAATCACCCCGTCTGGCACCAGCCATCATTCCACTGCCGTAGTCACTTAAATCATGTTTATTTATTTGTTTACCATTCTGATGTTTGATTTAGTAATAGCAATAACGGAACCATACTTCATTTGTAAGCATTTATAAACTGAATTGCTGCCACATGATATTATTTATGGACATCTCATCACATCTTGTTAATCTACCCAAATCAAAGTATCTATTTATATAAAGGAAACATGCATTGTATATTTGGACATTTATTCCACAATGAAAAATCTACACTACCTGACAAAAGTATTGTCATCGACCCCAGTTGTAAGAGCAACAAATAAAAACTTGATCATTTGGAAAAGTGGTAGAAGGTAGATTTTTCAGATGAATCATCTGTTGAACTCATCTCAGTCACCACAAATACTGTACTGCAGAAGACGCATTGGAATTCACTTGGACCCAAGATTCTCACAGAAATCAGTCAAGTTTGGTGAAGGAAAAATCATGGATTGGGGTTACATTCAGTATGGGGTTGCGCAAGAGATCTGCAGAGGTGATGACAACATCAACAGCCTGAAGTATCAAGACATTTGTGCTGCCCAATTACGAACCACAGGAGAGGGCAAATTGTTCAGCAGGTTAGCTCTCCTTCTCATACTTCAGCCTCTACATCAAAGTTCCTGAAAGCAAAGAAAGTGCTGCAGGATTGGCCAGCCCAGTCACCAAACATGAACATTATTGAGAATGTCTGGGGTAAGATGGAGGAGGCATTGAAGACGAATCCAAATAATCTTGATGAACTCTGGGAGTCCTGCAGAAACGCTTTCTTTGTCATTCCAGATGACTTTATTAATAAGGTATTTGAATCATTGCAGAGATGTATGGATGCAGTCCTCCAAGCTTATGAGTCATACACAATAGTAATTATTTTTCCACTGCACCAGGGCTTTATATTCTATACTGTACATTATTTCTGTTAAGTGACAAGACTTTTGTCTAAGCAAAGTCAGACCTTACTGTCCTAATTTAATCATTAAAAATCAAGGCATGATCATAATTTATTTTGGTAAAATAAGCGTAATCTAGAGGGCTTTGCCTTTCATATAAGCCACTTCTGATACCAAATGAAGTTATTATTTGTTACTAAAAAATTGGAAAGGTGACAAGACTTTTGTCAGGTAATGTATGGTAGAAATGGAAAAAAACATATCTAAAAATCATCTTTTATAAAGAATTTTTTTTCATAAAACATTTCATATATGAAAACTTAAATTTGTTTTGTAATACTAATAGCTAAGAATTAAATTTGCACAACTTTAAAAGGATTTTTTTGCATTTAGTATTTTTTTAAAACCTCAGATTGCAGATGTTTGAATAGTTGTATCTCAGACAAATGTTGCCCTGTCCTAATAAACCATACATCAATGGAACATTATTTTTTCAGCATTCAGTTAGTATTCTGGTTTCCCAAAGTGGATCTTTATGACTGTGTATTACAGAAACTTTAAAATTTAACCATTTCTGTATGGTAAATGTGGTAATTTCAGTTCAGTTGTAAAATAGTATTTTCCTAAATGTGTTATTAACATCAGATAGGAAGGCGATATCACAGAAACATACTAAATTGAGAAAAAAACTTTTAAGTTAGGGCAACCCAACAACTGCCCTAGCTTCAAAATTATTCAAAAGCTACCAAAATAAACCCATTTATAATTGTGCCCAACAGCATGATAACATTTATTGATGATTGAAAATGAAGATCTTTAATAATAGAAAGACTCTTGGAGGACCCTGAAGCTATATTATATTTAAATGACAAGTATATTTAAGCACAATAAATAGTTTACATTACAGACTGCTGTACAACATGATTTTTCAGTTAGCACAACCGCAATCAGTGTTATAAAGAGCAACAATGGATCACAGAGCATTACCAGTTCTAGTTTAAGTGACTCACCAGTTTTGTTCATCCATTTGTTTTGGCCAACTCATTAGCTGGTGTAGTGTTGGTTGCTTGGTAACAGACCTGAGAGTGGATTGTCAAACTTGGTGACAATTTATGATTTCCTAACTACAGATAAGAATTTTGTAAGATAGGATAAAAATCCCAACCTAATTTAGGATTTACATCTGTAATACAAATTTATGAAATTACAGATTCAGTAAAGGGAACATTTTATGCAAAAATTACTTTTATAAGGGGTTTACACACAGTTGTGTGGAAACATTGTGAATATAACCAGCCTTTAATGCAGGGGTGCCCAACCTTTTTCTTATGAAGGGCCAAAAACCAAACATGACTGAGGCTAGTGGGCCAAAGGTAAATAAAGTTGCCATGGGTTATTTCCTAATTTATTTAATAATATTTAAAAATAACTAGAAAACATTGCTTTATATTAACGAATACAGCACATTTTTTTGTAGTTCATAATGGATTTATTAGAATAAAAACAATCTCATTTACTGTATAACAAAATGGAGCACTGTTAAATGACGCACTGCACTAGTTTTTGCCTTGATTTGCTTACCATAGTCGAGTCCATCTATCGCGTGACATTATTTACTGTCCATTTCTAAAAAAAATAGATTCATTCACAACATTTAATTGAAACATTTTATTTCAGTTTGCTTTTTTATAGCTCAGGAATAAAACAAACAAACAAAAAAGTTGCATCAAATTATAAATGATGATCTCTTTTAAAGGTATTTGCCCCAGCACTCTCCATCTTTCTCACTCTCTTCTCAGATGGGATGGTGAGCCAAATCAAAGATTACAATGGGCCAAATTTTTGTTTACTTTTGACATTAATGCTTTAATGGTAAAAAAAAAATAGATTCTATTTTTATAATAACACTAAAAAACAGTGTGCAGATTGACATTCTTCCTTTGTACATGTCATTGGAGAGGGAAAGTCTCACACATTTAGGCCCAATCCCAATTCTCCCCCTTTGCCCTTACCCTTACCCCTACCACTTGTTTTGCACATTCATGTCAAGGGGTAGAGGTGTCGCAATTCTCTTCAGCTTGAAGGCGTAGGGCTAAGGGCAAGGGCTAGATACACCTTGAGACAAAGATTTTTCAGGACCACACTCGAAACCAAGAGGTATGAAATTTTCCAAGAATACACCATCTACAACGGCAATATGGCTGCACACAGAAGTCAGGAGATGCACAATTTAGTATTTTTTTTTTTGTCATTATTACAAATTTTTACAACAAACAAGCAGATGTTTTAATACATTATTAACGGCATTTGTGTTTAACCATCATGCTTTAAAAAAAAAACGCTATAATAAAAACCACTAAACTTCGCTATCTATAATTCATAATAATAACTCCTGTATAGCAGTCCCACACAACATACTTTCACGTCTGACACTTGAATCCCCTGGCAGAAAAGTCTAGTGGCTGGGAATGACCTTTTTTTAACAGTGTCTGCTATAATGTAATGTTGTTTTCGTGAGTTTAGATGGATATGCCACGGTGTAAAAGCACAGTACAGTTACGATCTTATTGCCATAATATATCGTTATTCTAACATAATATATGCCTTCAGTGATTTCCTGAAGATAGATACTAAAAAAATAACACAACTGGAATAACTACAGCAGTCGCCATCATCGATCTCATATGAAGTACAGCGAGAGCTGGCGATGACATTTGATGAAGTGTGCAGGTGTTGTAGTGGTGTCTCATTTTTCAGGGGTAAATTTTAAAGCCCTTCCCCATCACACTTCCCCATCTGTTTCAAGGGGAAGGGCAAGAGGTAGCGGTACAAAAATAGAATGGGGTTGGGCCTTGTGAGGATCTCTTACTCATTAGTGTATAGACAGCCCTGAGTGAGAAGCAACCATCCACAATTAGAGTTATCATGCCATACCTGCCAAAGATAATGTCAGTGACTGAAGACATTTTAAATTTCAAGTTTAAGGATGTATAAATTTACACTGTAGTCTAAATAGATTACCGTCGTCTGATCCACTTTTTTTTTCTTTACATTTTCTGTTTTTCACAGAGATAACTTTACTCCTGTTTCTGAATCTGCTATTATGCTGATGTACAGCCATTTGTAGCTCCACCCTATGTTTAAAAGAGCACAATCTCATTTAAATTTAAAGCGACGGTCACCAAAATGGCACAATTTAGATCAAAGCCTAAAAGGGGCAGTTTCAAAGAATTATAAAACAATATTTGTTAGGTATTTTGAGATGACACTTCATATACAGACTCTAGGGACATCGGATCAGATCACAGATGACCTCATAGCTTGATTAATATACAAGCAGAAACTAGCTTCATTACACAAATACTTTACATCAAATGTAACCAGCCAAACTCATCACACACAGCGCATCTTCATATAGCAACAATCCTCACCATCCACCGCTGTGTTATTTTACAGTACATCACTCTAAGATCACAGCTGAGTGCCTGGATCTGCTAGCACCATTGACACAAGGACCTGACAGTGTAATGACAGGCATAAGCATTAGCCTGGGGTCAGTGGACAGCAAGTGGACCGCCTCAGTTCATGCTAAGGCTGCATTAGTGTGGCAGTGAGAGAAATGGCCCACACTGATCTGATCAGGGGGTTTTATCTCTAGGTGTCAGATGATGCTCTCCAGCTCAGCCCACCTCTGCTTTAATGTGTTTAACCTTTTGATGCACCGCATTACAGCTGACCCTAAACTCTGACCCTCCCCTCCATCAGGTTATTGAGACATGGATCGTTTTCCACTGAGGAGAAGACGTGTGTGGAGTAGTTAATTCACACATGTTGACTTCCACTGTCAAATTTATGTTCATTCAGTCTTTTAATTTCAGTCGATAAGTCTAAATAAAGCTATATGCAGGTTTTCCAGGAATTTCCAAAATCATATCATGGCAAAGAACTGCAATACATTTGCACATACAGTATGACACACAGTTTGTTTATGAGTCTAGCAACTAAAAAATTCACTTTTTTAACATGTCCTCATACAATGGAATTTGCAGTTGTAGATACTATCTAATTTTTAAAGTATTCTTAAAATCTATACTCACAGATAACACAATATTTTTGAAATAAAAGGTCAAAAATTAAATATAAAAGTAAAAGAAGATATTTTGAAGAATGTTGGAAACCTCTATTTACAAAGAACATCTATACGTCTATTTGTTTTTCAAGCAATAGAAGTCTTTCTTTGAAAAAAAAAACCCAACTCAAACATGTTTGGAACAATTCAAGGGTGAATTTTTATTTTTGGGTGAACTATCAAGTGGACTTAAATGGAGCTGTTTGAGCTGTTTCTTAAATTAATACCCTTGGTTTGAAATGTGTGCTTTGGGGTGTCAAAGAGCTTTACTTTACAGCGGGTAAAACTAGTATTGAACATATCACAGTTTTTCTCAGAAAATATATTTCTGTAGGTGCTGTTGAGGGCTGCATGGGGGTGCAGTGGGTAGCACGTTCGCCTCACAGCATGAAGGTCGCTTGTTCGAGCCGTGGCTTGGTCAGTTGGAGTTTCTGTGTGGAATTTGCATGTTCTCCCCTTGTTCGCGTGGGTTTCCTCCAGGGGCTCCAGTTTCCCCCACAAGTCCAAAGAAATGCGGTACAGGTGAATTGGGTAAGCTAAACTGTCCATAGTGTATGTGTGTGAATGAGTGTGTATGGATGTTTCCCGGTGATGGGTTGCAGCTGGAAGTAAAGGAAGTTTAAGGAAGTAAAGGTGATGGGTTGCAGCTGGTTGCAGCCACTGCGTAAAACATATGATGGATAAGTTGGCGGTTCATTCCGCTGTGGCAACCCCTGATGAATAAAGGGAATAAGATGCTGTTGACTTGAAATTTTCACCATTTTAAACTATTTTATTTTTCTTGCAAATTCCTACTTTATTACAAATGTGTTATTAATTTCATTCATTCATTCATTCATTCATTCATTCATTCATTCATTTTCTTTTCGGCTAAGTCCCTTTATTAATCTGGGGTTGCCACAGCGGAATGAAATCTAAACTCAGTGTTTATTTTCCTAGCGCACATTGTTATACTTCAGAGCTGAACAATTAATCTGTGCAAGTTAATCCACCGATAAAAATGTTTGTTTAGGTAATCTTTAATCTGACCTTGTGCTTCTGCATTTGGAGTGGTGGTCTTTCTTTGTTGATGTCAGTTTGAAGGCTTCAGCCACAATATTCTTTTTTTTTTTTTTTTAAAGCCACAATATTCTTAACCACGCCCCCATACTGTTAGTTTGCTATGAGCGAATGATGCGGAAAAAGAAAGCCCCACCCCTACACAATATTACATTTCAGTTAAAAGTACATCTACATGCTAAAATAACTAACACTAAAACCTTAAAAAAATAAAGATTTCTTTATAAAAATTTAATAAAAAATAAACATTTTTAAATTTAAAATACCAAATACTAAATGTTATTTCAAAATTAGCAACAGAAGCAAAAGTGTTGAAGCTAACCAGCTAATTTTGATTGTCTCTTTTCCGAAATCTGAAGCAGTCAGCTTTCACTTCCTTCACTAAGTCATTTTGTGCTTGATGTAAAAGTTGAGGTATGAAAATGTACCGTATGAATTAAAAACAAGATGAAACGGCTATGACTAGAGGCTCTTTTAGCTTTTGTTTAAGCTTCTGAGAAATGGAAAAATAGTTAAAAGAAGAAAAAAAACAGTCAGAATGTAACGAATTTTGTTAATAGGATTGAATCCGTCACTGTATTTTGAGTGCAGTACATTCAATTACCCACGCAACCCTTCTCATGCGCCTGTCGTCATTTTCAGCAGGACGAGACAAAGCTTTGAAGATCAAAGTGTGTGTGTGAGAGAGTGTGTGTTTCGCAGCAGGAGGTTTATTACTAGGGAGGATGTTTCACGTCTCATTTGGAATCAGTCACTTACAACACCAAACGGAGCGTTTGTGTCCGTTTTGAGTCTCATTTACCCAGAGCACAGCTCAGCCTTGGCTGCGGATTAGACCACAGTTATGAGGATGCGGGAAATCTTTTTTTTCATGCTACAAGAGTTTAACTTAACCAAACTAACTTCAATATTTTGATTGTCCCAGCAGTCTTTTGCTGCTACTTTCTGCTCTTCAGTTTTCGTTCTCTCTCTGTAATTGTATATAGTTAATGTTAGTAGTTTGTTCTGTAAGTAACTTTGCAAAAGCAAGTCAACTAGTCAGTCATTTTTAGTAGACCGTACACCTAATATTTAATGAGACTTAGTGCTCCCTAATATAAGTAACCTTGCAACTATACTGTAGTTAACTTATTCTGCTAACCCCAATCCTGCACCTAATGCTAACATTAATCATAAAAGTCAGATTCAGATCTTTATTGATTCCCAGTTTTGATTTCAATGTAGTTAAAAAAAAGTCAAACATTTAGACCTTGTTGTGTTTTGTGGTAAATGTTTTCTTCAATATAGGCTCATTCTGAAAATGTAGCCTTATATACATTTCTGGAGATCGTGAATTATGTAGCCAGAATTGCGTATGGCTGCATTTCGTCTTTAAAACGAACGCTATTGGCAGTATGACGTCATTCCTTTTCGAGCTTACCAGCTGACCGCTTACCTCCGGGTTGCAATCCTGCTGTTACCAGTTTGTCCAGTTTGCTCGCGATGTACGTCACTTTTTCTAAATTGCTTTTTAAAACTGTCGGTTGGGTTTGGGGAAGTGGGTGGGCAGTTCAATCTGTGTTTTTGAAAACTCTATTGGTTGGGTTTAGGAAAGGAGCAGTGTGGGTCAGTCGATCGGTCGGTCATTCAACAGCGGCCTCTCGTGGTTTTATGTGAGTACAGCAGGCTGGAATGGCATTTGCAATAGAAATTTGAGATCTGACAAAATGTACACAGCGGCTTTCTGGTGAATTCACAAAAACTGCAAAAAACCTCCTGGGACGTATTTCATGATCTCCAGAAATGTATATAGTGGTACATTTTCAGAATGAGCCTACTGTATTGACCTTATCCTGCAATGCAGAAGTGTTCTAGTTTTTGCGATTTAAGAACTTTAGATTCAGTAGCCTATGGGAGAAATGACTAGGAATAATAAGTAAACAATTGAACTACTTGCTCTACAAATAAGTGTTTGTGACTAAACATAAAAGGTAGAATAATATAAGAAGAAAATATCAGTTTGCATCTTGAAGCAGCATAACAAGCTGAAAATTGATGGAAGTGAATGAGACTGGAAGTGTTGAGGCAAAAAGATTACAATGGCTGCGCTCGCTCTCACGTGAAGAATACGGTCAACATACATGAAAGGATACCTTATATAATTATAAATAATTATACTACCTTATGAAAAACACCAGTTGACAAGTACTGCGAGAGCTGCGGTTTGAAGAAAATGAAGCAGATTTTAAAAATCTTAATTTTAAGAAAAAAAAATATTAGGACTGGTTAGAAACATTGCACATTGTACATTTTTTGACTCCAATACAAAACTTAAGATTATCAATGACAAAGTTTGAATCAGTCTCTTCAGCGTCCTTCAGCCGTGCGCTCCACTGTTTATGAATGAGCCACAAAGAGAGTGCTGTGAATGCTTATCAACTTAAGCTACAACAAAAACCAGCACTGAGCTGCTCAGTTACACATTTCAGAAAGTTTAACTAAAACACAACACTTGTTGGTTGCACTCGGAATGCGCAATGAATCTAACACTGTGCATTCTTTTAAATCAATGTTGTGAATGTTGTTATACATGGCCATGTTGGTCATCATGATACCTTGCTTGCAACATATTACTTTATTACAGTAATTACACTTATAGCTTTGTCATCGTTATTTTACAATAAATCAAACCCCAATACCCAAAACCTACCCCAGACAGGTTTAGGGAAAAAAATTAAATAATAATAATTTAAAAAATCTAATCAAACACCAATTCACAGTCCACAACTTTAGACTTTCAAAGCTTCTTCAATATCACATTTTTTCACAATGTGTAAAAAACACAAGGTCATAATTTTTTCTTATCACATATGTGAACTCTTCAAGAGCCAAACATGCTGTTAGATTTTTTTTAACTAAAGTCCAGTGGAGGGGCGAGTAAAAGTTTTCCAACAAAAAAAGCAATACAGCATCTTACTTGTATTAAACTTAAATAAATTTTTTTTTTCCTTTAGTAGACAAAGCACAACTGTCCTCCTACATAGTCAATATACATAATCCAGGACATGAAGGAATTGGAATGGAAATAAATTGAGAAATATATTGAGTCTCCTCCACCCAAAATTTTTCGAACCTTCTCGCACCCCACACACAATTGAAAATGTACCTTTTTTTACAAAGACCCGGTTATTAGGGTTGAATTTATTAAAATCTTACAGGATTAGTATGAGAATCTTAATCTAAGTATCCAATTCCAGAATTGTAATTATCGATTCCCAACCCTGGTGCCTTAATTATGTAAGAAGCTACATCATCTTACAGGAATAATTTTTGTTAAACATTCGACTGAATTTATGGAGTAAAAATATGTTGTTATACAAGTTATTTCCACATACTTTGATCATTTACCACAAAGAGCCGTAGTTCACTTGGAAGCTACACAAATAACTGTCATATATATATACATACATACAATACATACAATGATTATCTGGTTATATGATCACATGCTGGAGATGTACTGCTCAATACACTACCGGCTTTACTGACAAATTCAATTTATCATGCAGCTCTAATTGTAACAGTACTAATGATGATCTATCGAAAACATATTAAACATTTTGTGTTTAGAGAAATGCATGTCATACTCTGGCTACACACTATACTTTATTTTAGCACTCAAGCTGTCAAGTTTCAAAAAGTTGATTATTACGAGATGATTTGCATGTGCACACTGAAAAAAATAGGCATTCATAAGCAGAAACAGAAATTCTGATGTCCAACTTGTGCTTAAATGCAATGCCACTGTTTGTTCACTTTAATCAAAGACATGCAATAGTGTGGAAGGGCATTTTTTGCACCCTTTCCTGAATTTTCTGAAAGATCTTATATTAATAGCATATTTCAACCTATTATGTAGGTACAGTTAAATCAGTAATTAGATTTTTAAGTGTGTGTGGCTCAAAATGAACTTTCCCTTGCTTCATATTCTGTGTGCCTCTGTTCCCCGTCGCTCTCCTTTCTGTTCTCATTCTCTCAGCTCTCTCATTACCGCTTTATCAAAACTGTTAATCTCAGACAAGTAGTTCTCTCAGCAGCTTTTGGTTATCCAGCCACCTGTCAGATCCCCACGGCCCCTGGCATCACTTACATATACATTCACATACTCACTCGTATTCTCTTTGTGTGTTCTGTCTATATTCTCACATATGCTTTTTCTCCTCCACACACATAAACAAAATTTATAGATTTTACACACACACAAACACGCACGCACGCACGCACGCACGCACGCACGCACGCACGCACACACACACACACACACACACACACACACACACACACAGAAACCCCCCCCCCCCCCCCCACACACACACACACACACATAAACAAACCAAACAGCGTAACAGGTCTTGAAATGGAAAGGAATTTTCCTGAGGTATTTTCATGATTAAAGCCCTATTGTGAAAATCTGGGTATACCAAGGCATAATAGAATAATAAAAGATTAGTATATGGAAATGGGCATGCTGAGCCTCAGACATCACTCTTTCCTCGTTCTCAAGGTAATTCCAAAAGTGTAAAACCTCGGTAGACAACGGGCCAATCAGAAGACAAAACAAACTGTGACATGACTTACAGGTCATACCCTCTGCATTTGCATGTATGCCTACTTTAGGTCATTCATCCAGACCTGACGAGTAGCTGATGTCATCAAGAGAACATACATGCAGCTCTAAGATCCTAAAAAAGCTCTGAAATCATTCATATGCATGCCTCAGGCTGCATTTGATAAGCCAAAGTTGTACTTTGTATCAATTTTCTAGTAATACAACAGTGATAATTTTCCTCATTTAGTTATCTTAAGCATATATTTAGATTGAGAATTTATTACAGAGGGCAGCGCGATGGCGCAGTGGCACTGTCGCCTCACAGCAAAAAGGTTCCTGGTTCAAGCCTCGGCTGGATCAGTTGGCATTTCTGTGTGGAGTTTGCATGTTCTCCCCGTGTTCACGTGCATTTCCTCCTGGTATCCGGTTTCCCCCACAAGTCCAAAGGCATGCGCTAAAGGTGAATTGGGTAAGCTAAATTGGCCGAAGTGTATGTGTGAATGAATGAATGGATGAATGAATATATTAAACATAGCTTTATCCACAACAGATCTGGTGAGCAAAATAGGTTAACATTACTCAGATTGAGTGTATATGTGTCTGTGTTCAGTGTACATCATGCTCGGTGTGTGTGTGTCTGTAAGAGCGGCACATTAGAGCGGAGCTCATTAATATTCACAACACAAACCATATATGGTCAATCATGTTTCTATGGGTATTTTATGGAGTTTATGGATTTTAATATTTATATTTATTATAATATTATATTTTAATGAGATTTTTTTTATTGTATTTTTGGAGATTTTTCTTTTTACTTACCGAAGCCATAAACCTACTATGTAGATATCAGAGAACAATTTAACTTATTAAACCAATGCAGTATATGGCACCTTTAACAATCCTGCATAAAATTATGCTTAGGAGTTATTCTTCTGTGTTGGCATGAGGGCAAACCAATTCCCTTTCATAGTTTACATTATCACATGCCAGTTTTAGAATTTTCTTAAACTTGTTTTTGTAACAGATACCACAATTGAATGGAATATTTAGCTTATAACAGAATAAATATACATTTTCATCTGGTATGGGATGCCTAAATTCAGTTTTAGAATTTAAATGTTTTTTTTATTTTTATTTAAATAAATAATTTCATCAAATCAGCTCTTATTAAATAATAGTTCAAAATAATTAGATTCATGTGGCACAGATCAGATGTGACCCTGGACATTTTTGTAAATTGAGAATTATGCATTACATGAAATTCTTAATAGCATTATATGTAACAGTCAAGCTTTTAACAGGAGAATTGTTGAAACTCTTTGGTCATTTTAAAGTGTTAAAATATTAAAGCAAGATACAGTCTAATCCAATTCATAGATTTGTGCTAAGATAAGCTAAAAGTGCCCTTGCCAGACCAAGAGATTGGCTGAATGAATTTAAAAGGCTAAAACTCTAGGGGAGCCTATCTTCCAAAAAAATGTGAAGTGTTCATTTAAAGATGGCATGAAAACAAAAGCTTGTGTTATCATTTTGTCTACATTCATAGCATTCATTTTTTTTTTTCAACTTATTCCCTTGTTTATCAGGGGTTACCTCGACAGAATAAACCACCAACTATTCCAGCATATATTTTACACAGCGGATGCCCTTCCAGCTGCAACCCATCATTGGGAAACAGCCATATACTCTCACATTCACACACACACTCATACACTACGGCCAATTTTTTGTTTACCCAGTAGGCATGGGCCAGTATAAGTTTCTGACAGTATGATAACCTTGTATAAAATATCCTGGTTTCACAGTATCATAATATTGTGAATACTACATATTGTGAAAAACACATAAAAACTTGCATATACCATAGGAACGGTTTAAAAGAAAATTTTTGCTATTTTAAAACCTCCGAACTGCAGTAAACCTTGAAACCAGTTATAATCCCATGCGCTTTACCCAATTCACCTATAGCGCATGTCTTTGGACTGTGGGGAAAACCAAAGCACCTGGAGGAAACCCACACGAACACGGGGAGAACATGCAAACTCCACACAGAACTGCCAACTGACCCAGCCGGGACTAGAACCAGTGACCTTCTTGCTGTGAGGCGACAGTTAAAACCACTGAGCCTCTGTGCCGCCACATTCATAGCAAATTACACAATTTTTATTTCAGTGTAAATGCATATATGGGTCAGTTTTAAAGAAAGTTTTCATATAGTCAACAAATAAGAATTTTATAGCAATATCGCAACCTATTAGTTTGTTCTGTGTGTAAATATTCATCTAGTGATGCTGTTTTTAAGTAGCATGTAAGATAATCCAGGCTATATTCTAGTTGAACTTAACCCAGGGTTTTTGTGTCTCACAGTTTGCAAAGTTTTCTCATAGTTTTTCGATATTAGCCCCCTTTTGAATTTTCTTTTCCTAAATGTTTCCCAAATTATGTTTAACAGAGCTAGGAAATGTTCACAGTATGTCTGATAATATTTTTTCTTCTGGAGAAAGTCTTACTTGTTTTATTTCGGCTAAAATAAAAGCAGTTTTTAATTTTTTAAAAACGATTTTAGGGTCAAAATTATTAGCCCCTTTAAGCTATATATTTTTTTGATAGTCTACAGAACAAACCATCGTTATACAATAACTTGCCTAATTACCCTAACCTGCCTAGTTAACCTAATTAGCCTAGTTAAGCCTTTAAATGTCACTTTAAGCTGTATAGAAGTGTCTTGAAAAATATTGAGTAAAATATTATTTACAGTCATCTTGGCAAAGATAAAATAAATCAGAAGTTTTTAAAACTATTATGTTCAGAAATGTGTTTAAAAAGTCTTCTCTCCGTTAAACAGAAATTGGGGGGAAAATAAAAACAGGAGGGGGGGGATCCAGGGGGCCTAATAATTCTGACTTCAACTGTAGATGTCATTTTGATCTACTGAAGTAGTTTTCATCTTATTCTTAAATTGTAGGTTTTTTTTTTTTTTACAAAAACAAATTTTTCCTTTCCACAACCTTATTCAACACACACCAGAATCCTCATAATGATTTAAATAAACCTAATGCAAAACCATTTAACACTCTTGACATTTTTACAATAACTCCAGTTGTGTTATAAAAAAACATACTGTATTTGTTTGGAGTGACAGCACTGGTAATTATTTGAGATTTAAATGTAATAGGCTTTTGTGCATACAGTACAGTATGTCTTCAGTGACTTGAAAGAGTGAGAGATGCAGAAAAAACTCATATAATTGAGTTTTAAAGAGAAGGATTTATTCCTTTAACAGCTGAGTAACCCCATCCCTCTTTCTCTCTCTCGCTCTCTCGACACAATGGACCTCTTGTTGTGTATCACGGGGTTTGAGATTGATATTACCCCACTTTGCCCCACAGGAAACAGAGCAAACACCCCGACCTCTCCCTCCTCTCTCGTCTTTTCTTCTCCTTCATTCCTGCACTCTTTGCGTTCCCCCACAGGACAAAAAGCCATCCTGTCAGGCCTCAGATATTAGATAAAGTGGAAATCAACTATATTGGCACATCAAATAAAGCGGTTAGACCTAGATTAAAGCCATCTAAATTGCTGTATCGTATTACACACTGGCAGTACATCAGTCATTTAAAATGAAATATTCGCTCGCTAAACAATGCTACAATGTGAGTCGAATAGATACACAATACATTTTTGGAAAGAGAAAGGGAAAACTGCGTTAATATTAGCCACTTTCATACACTCATCATCTCTGTCAGATGGAAAGTAGTTAGTGTGACTTTATATAGGGCCAGACACTTGCTTGTGACATTTGTATTACCATTTCACATAAGTCAAGTTCAAATGGAGTTAAGACGTTTTTGATCAGCAAACATTGGAGATTCTGTTCTCCATTGGGCAAATATTTTCCAAGTGCTGTTCAACAGAGATTATTATTATTATTTTCATGACTAATTTCAAATAACTAGTTTCTATTGTCTTGGCCATAACAAATAATTTACAGCATAAAAAGTGGCATTAAAAGGCTTAACTCGTTTAATCAGGTTAACTTTGGGAAGTTATTTTGAGAACACTTTAGTTTAGGTCACAATACATGCTATTAACTACTGGTTTATTACCTGCATATTAATACGATATTAACTGTTTATTAATAGTTTTAAAGTATGATCTTATTCTGCATCCCTAATCCTACCCAAAATAAACCCAACTTCTACCACTAACTTAGTGTTAGTAGTTTATTAAGCTAGTAGTGTTAGTTAAGCCCTGCTCACACTGATAATTCAGCCACGATTTTGTCATCTTTGGGAAAATTTGGGAAATCCTAAAAGATTCCTGAAATCTTAGGCTAAAATCTATGATATTTGATCATTGGTTTGACAGCTTCACAGACAGCTGTTGACACAGACCCGTTATGATCAGATTTTCCCTCTGATAAAGTTCTGGCAGTGTCAGAAGTTTTCAGACACTTTCCTGCAGTGTGACAACAGCTGCGATGAGCATCAATCCAAGTACCAATAGGAGCGCAAAATCTGATGACACAATTCATACGACATTTCAAATGACCACGGGGAAATTTGCTTATAATGTGCTTTCTACATTATTAAGTATTAAAATTGGTACTTGGTATCGGCTGATCACCACAAGGACTTGGTACTCTGTATCGGCTGCATCCCTGGAGCATCCCTTGCTTAGAATTTTTTTTTTTTTGCAGAGTGTCAAATTAACTGTCAAAATGCGGCACATGAATAGTGCGCAAAACACTTGATGGCAATAGAAAACCATTTAAAATGGTGTGGTGTGATCTTGGCCTGAACAGCCATTCATTCATCACTCTCAGGAGACATATTTGTCCATCTCTAAAGACGCAGACATCTGCCATGCCTCCAAACACAAGGTGAGATAAAATAATCATCCTTCACATAAGAATAGAGGAGGTGATTGCTGTTTGGATGTCTAATTATATATACAGTTTGATATGAAGTCAGAATTATTAGACCCCCCCCCCCCTTTTTTTTTCTTCTTTCTTTTAAATATGCCCAAATTATGTTTAACAGAGAAAGGAAATTTTCACAGTATGTCTGATAATATTTTTTCTTCTGGAGAAAGTCTTATTTGTTTTATTCCGGCTAGAATAAAAGCAGTTTTTAAATTTTTTTTAAATAAAAACCAATTTAAGGTCAAATTATTAGCCCCTTTAAGCTATTTTTTTCTGATAGTCTACAGAACAAACCATCATTATACAATAATTTCCCTAATTACCCTAATCTGTCTAGTTAACCTAATTAACCTAGTTAAGCCTTTAAATGTCACTTTAAGCTGTATAGAAGTGTCTTGGAAAAAGTCTAGTCAAATATTATTTACTGTCATCATGGCAAAGATAAAATAAATCAGTTATTAGAAATTAGTTATTAACACTATTATGTTTAGAAATGTGAAAAAAATCTTCTCTTCATTAAAAAGAATAAGGGGAAAAAATAAACAGGGGGGCTAATAATTCTGACTTCAACTGTATATGTGTGTAATAACAATTTTAATGTCTAGTTATTTTACATTCACCTTGTTGATAACATATCTAATTATATGTAGGGTTGTTTATGCATGTTTATAAGGCCCTGGGCTTACATTATTATTGCGTACGTGTGGTTAAGTTGTTCTTGAGTTTTTTCATAGATTTAGATTAAATTTTAGTCCGAAAGTTTTGATGAGGGGCATCACGGTGGCGCAGTGAGTAGCACGATCGCCTCACTGCAAGAAGGTCGCTAGTTTGAGCCTCGGCTGGGTCAGTTGGCATTTCTGTATGGAGTTTGCATGTTCTCCTCGTATTAGTGTGGGTTTCCTCCGGGTGCTCCGGTTTCCCCCACGGTCCAAAGACATACGCTATAGGTGAATAGGATAAGCTGAATTGGCCGTAGTGTATGTGTGTGAATAAGTGTGTATGAATGTTTACCAGTGATGGGTTGCAGCTGTGTAAAACATTTGCTGGATTAGTTGCCGGTTCATTCCGCTGTGGCGACCCCTGATTAAGAAAGGGACTAAACCGAAAAGAACATGAATGAATGAATGAAGTTTTGATGAATCATGATTTGTTCATGAAAACGCCTATATGCACATTTCACATAAATTTGTGCGTATGAGTCGTTAGTGAATAAGACCCATTGACCTTAAGAATATGACCCATTGAAATTAAAACCTCTTTTTAAATAAAAAAAAGTCAGCAAGCAACAAATATCGACACCAGAATCACTCTGAAATTTGTTTTATTAAAATCAGCATTGGCCAAAAAAGAAAAAAATCCTCTCACTGCATCCCTTTTAAAATGTACACTGACAAAGCAAGTGAGAGCATCAGTCATTTCACAAGTGGCATGTTCACACATACGGCTTGCTTAATCCAGCAGCAGGTGTACTCCATCATTATTAGTCCTGAATAAACACCACAGGCGACAACCTTCTGGCGGGATGCAGGGAATTTCGAGGATGTACTAGTTTTAGTTCATTACTTCGGAAGCGCAAAGCAAATTTCAGGCTCAGTATTAATAGATACTTTATGGCAGTGCAAATGCTGTGATTACCATCTTTTTACCACTCTATGACCTGCTCTAGAAATAGGTCAGCAGGAAACATTCATTTGTGTCCACCAGCTTTAAATGAACAAACACGCAGCAGATGCTCATAAGTGTGTGTACTTTGTGCACACGTGAGCGTATTTGCACACACTGTTGATATTGAAATGAGATGGTTGGCATGACTGGCAGACGCTCTTCTCACACCCACACACATTCAAATGTGCTGTGAGCCGCAGTGTATGATGGTCATTACTCATCTGGCTTGTTCAGCGTCTGTGGCTTTTCTTTTGTTTTTCTCTGTTTGTGTAACGAAGCTTCAGTCTTTTTTCTCCTTTATCTCTTCATCTTCCCATAGGTGTCAGAAATAATGGCTTTGGTTGAGTCGTGGCACAGCGGGTAGAGCACGTTTAGGATTGTTTTAAGAGCTGTAATGCTCAAAGGAACACTGGTTTGGATCTGGACTGCTTTATTACTTTGCTTCATTCATGCTGTCAGTTTGTTCAAATTCGTTAAAGGCAAAGTTTATAAATTTAGATGAATAAAGGGCTTTAGGCTACAGTTATTTTGCCACTTTCATACACATTATGGGGCCAGTGTTTTTTTGTTTTCTTTTGTGATTGGTTGATTGGCATAAGCAAATGCTTAACTTTTATAAAAGGATTGAAAATTCATAGATAAATCTAAATATTATGTGAGCTATTTTCATGTTCAGTTAATAAGATTAGGTTAAATAGTAATTAAAATATATTAACAAAATATTAGAATATGCTGGATATGCTGTTATACGCAGAATATGCAGATGTATTAAATAGCTTTTTATTTGATATTTTCTAAGTACTAATGTTACTGAGGTGTCACGGTGGCGCAGTGGGTAGCACGATCACCTCACAGCAAGAAGGTTGCTGGTTCAAGCCCCAGCTGGGTCAATTGGCATTTCTATGTGGAGTTTGCATGTTCTCCCCGTGTGCTTGTAGGTTTCCTCCGGGTGCTTCGGTTTCCCTTTATTAATCAGGCATCGCCACAGTGGAATGAACCACCAACTTATCCAGCTTGTTATTACGCAGCAGATGGCCTTCCAGCCGCAACCCAGCATTGGGAAACACCCACACACTCTTGCATTCCCAAACATACACTACGCCCAATTTAGCTTATTCAATTCACCTATAGCGCATGTCTTTGGACTGTGGGGGAAACCAGAGCACCCAGAGGAAACCCACTCAAACATGGGGAGAACAAGCAAACTCCATAGAGAACTGACCCAACTGACCCAGCCGGTGCTCGAACCAGTAACCTTCTTGCTGTAAGGCAACAGCGCTACCCACTGTGCCACCGTGTCACCCTTTATATTATATTATATTATATTATATTATATTATATTATATTATATTATATTATATTATATTATATTATATTATATTATATTATATTATATTATATATCATTTTATGTTTATCTGAAATTTCTGTCACATTTTGATATTTGTATTTTATTTTCATGACATTAAAGTATTTTGTATGGTCTTTATATGTAAATAAATTATATATATATATATATATATATATATATATATATATATATATATATATATATATATATATATATATATATATATATATGTATCATATGTAAATGATTACAAGTAAATAACTTGCATCACAGTGGGTAGCACCATTGCCTTACATCAAGAAGGTCGCTGGCGTTTTTGTGTGTAGTTTGCATGTTCTTTCAGTGTTCTCGTGGATTTCCTTCGGCTCTGGTTTCCCCTACTGTCCAAAGACATGCGCTATAGGTGAATTGGGTAAGCTAAATTGTCCGTAGTGTATGTGTGTGATTGTGATTGTGTATGGGTGTTTCCCAGTGATGGGTTGCAGCTGGAAGGGCATCCATTGCGTAAAACATATGCTGTATAAGTTGGTGGTTCATTCCGCTGTGGCGACCCCAGATTAATAAAGGGACTGAGCCAAAAAGAAAATGAATGAACTTTAGGATGGAAATGTTCATTACACAAGCAAAACAGAGTTAATAGTTAATAGCCATTATTTTAATGATAGGCAAAGATTAAAAAGTTATTTTCTGGATTGAATTAATTCTACACTGTAATAAAATTAAATAACAAAAAGTCTAGACTACAAATATTTTTATGCTGCTTTAGCTTATTTTAATAAGTTAATCAGGTTTTAACTGAAAAAAAAGTCATTTATACAATATTTAGTTGTAAGTTTAGAAAAGTTAATTTGATTCAAATTCATTTACATTCAAGGCAGCAATTGTTTTTTACAATTAGGGTAATACTAGGTAATATTTTACAGATCAAAATATATTTTTTAAGTGTTTCGTATTCATAAAAAGCCATTCTCTTTATGACCATTACTTACGTGAAGCATTGACACTGTCCCTTCATCTTTCATTTTTTTTTCTCTCTCAAGTTCCTTATTTATAAGTGAACTGAGGTAATCTTCAGCTTATGCCAAGCGATTGTAGTTGAATTTGCATGCTGGGCGAAAGAGAGGGAAATGTGTAAACTTTCCCTTTGCCCCAGCAGAGCCACAGACACACACAGTAAAGCTCAATTTGCATTCCTCACTAACAGGTGTGACATCCAGCTGCTTCAAGAGAAAAATGAAAATAGATCAGTGTTTTCTCGGTCAAGGGAATGAATGCGCTTTGAAAACAATAACACACGGATGGAGCACAACTACACCCTGGAATGGAATGGGGAACACAGGGTGGCACATCAAGAATCTGTCTTTGTGTGTGTGTGTGTGTGTGTGTGTGTGTGTGTGTGTGTGTGTGTGTGTGTGCGTGTGTGTGTGTGTGTGTGTGTGTGTGTGCGTGCGTGTGTGTGTGCGTGTGTGTGTGTGTGTGTGCGCGCATGTGTGTGTGTGTGAGCCCTGGAAAGCCTCTGGGTAATCAGTAATATATTGCAGTATCTGAATGTATCTGAATATTTGAATGTGTTGCTACCGCTGAGAGGAATGGACTGAATGATTGTTATTGTGTTTGTGTGTGTTGTGCTCTATTTCTAGAGAAGTGTGTTGAGGTATGTGCACTTATCTGCACATGCATGCCTGAGTTGTCATTTGTTAAAGCCACTGTGGGTTTGCATGGCAGATTGCTCTTTTCAAGTTATTTAGAGCAGCAACTGAAATATGTACGGTCAAGAGTTTGGGGTTTGTAAGTGTTTGTGTTGCACTCACCAAGGCTGCAATTTCTATGAGACAACAAGTGAATAGCATGACGATTGTGAAATTCTATTGGAAATTGAAATGTTTTCTGTTCAAATATATTTTAAATGTATTTTATTGCTTTGATGGCAAATCATTTCAGAATCATTACTTCGGTCTTTATTCTTGTCCAATCCTTTTAGAACTTGTTCACATAAATGAGAATTTGAGGACCTCGCACATGAGTACTGTGCTTTTAGACAGTTCATTCAGTGGTGCTCACTAATGTCAGTTACACAGCAGTGGACCAATCTGAAGAACTCAAAGACTGACTGTATTTGTCATGGGAGAGCATGAACTGTCCCCCCCAGCCTGTACCATGATAGTAGTAGACGAGTACATGAGTAGCAGTGCGATATGGTTGTATATAGGCACTGGTGAGAGGCGTGCGTTGGCACAAGGTCGTAGGCTACACATGCCTTTTGTTTTTTCGCATTTCACTCTTGCATTTGTCTGTTTATGAAAGTATCGGATATTAGAAGCACTTCAATAATCACAGCGCACGTTATTATCATCAGCTCAAGAAGCTTGTTAATTTCAAATATAGATGCGCACACAAGGGATCGCGAGCTCCCTGGAGAAAATGAAACCTCTCACACTTTTAGATTTCCTCGTAAAACAAAAACAGGACACGGCATATTTTGTTCTACTTGGCTATGTGGCTGTTCATCAAGACAATGACAAGGTTTGTCTGAGTTCGGGTCAACCATGGCTCGCTATTATATGTATATAGTATTACGATGTAATGTCTTGGCTGTGTTTTTAAAAATGGCGGTTTCTTTGTTTTCATTCTTCTGCTTGTGTATGCACGAGTGATGCTTCTCTATAAACCAATAACTTTCAGCTGCCTGTCTAGCTCTGCCTTTTGGTACCCTTTTGTTGTGCTAGTTACCCATTGCAAAGGGTGCCCAAAAAGTGGTACGTTATGGTTTGCTTTTAGGTACCTTTTGACAGTGGAAACGGCCATAAGCATACCAAACCAAACCTTATTGTACCACTCAGTGAAAACGGGTCATTGGTGGCCCACCAGTGACGATATACAGCTATATCGCACTGCTACGAGTGTGATATTGTGTTTACACAAGAGTTCGACGCCGTAATCGTGTGTATAAAAAAAGAAAATCAAACATGAAAAGCCCTTTTGTATGAGGAACTACTGTCTTCCGCCATTCATTCACGTCAGCAGCTGACGTCAGAACAGCAGGAACCGTTGCTACTTCACCAATGTCACTTTAGAGCTAGTATTTGAATGATTCTCTAGCATAATGTCTAAAATGACAAAACGCTGACATTTTAAGATTATAAGGCTGAACGGCATGAAATGCCATCAGTCTACGGAGATTTCCCAGTATTTCTTTGTTGCAATTGGGAGATCACAATAATTATCCTCTCTCGGTAGTGATTATTGGACCACACTGAACTGAGCTAAACTGAACTGAACTTAAACACTGAAAACTGAACTACACTGTTTCAATTCACTATGATCTTCTATGTGAAGCTGCTGTGACACAATCTACATTGTAAAAGCGCTATACAAATAAATGTGAATTGAATTATGCCTGAAAAAGCCAAAGCAGCGCAAACACTGCCAGATTACTGTTGTGTTTGCGATAAGGACAAACGCTAAACACATGCGGGCATTTCTTCTTTCTTTCTTTTTACTGAACGAGTCAGGGTTGGCCAACACAAAATACATACATTCCAGATATGTGAGTCCCATCTCACACTCAATACACTACAATTACTATGGTATAAATACAGCACTGCAACATACAAAACAGAGAGATTGACTTTAAATATCACTTGCCTGTTTAATAATGATTTCATCAGCTGTAATTAGAATATGATGCCCTCTCTCTCAGAAATTATAAATATTTAAAATAGGCACTATCCTTATAAATAAACTGCATAGTTGCAATCTAAACTACATTCTTGCCTAAAAAGCCTCAAAAATACATTATGTTGTCCAACAGCAGCAATATTATTGTACAGCTGTAACTGTTGTTTATATATTTGCAAAAAAAAAGGAAAAATGGTTTTACATTTATGGAATTTGATCACTTTCACATCAGTTTAATGTGTCCTCCAACAGAGAAAGATTTTTGTAACAATTATTGGTTTACAATTTGCTATTTGACCAAATTTAGCGTGCCCTTGCCAAATAAAAAAAATCCTTTTTTTGTGAGTATTTTTGCTGATTTTAAGGTATCCTTGCTATACAAAAGGTTTAGATTCTCTCAAAATAAGAATACAATAAACACATTAAGAAATGGACCACTAACAAATTACATAAATTTTGTATGTGAGCAGACTTCATACCTCCAGATACCATTTGTGTCCCCCTTATGATGAGGCCATAATTTTATAACCACAGTTGTGGGAAACCATTTCAGATTCATCGGCTGCATTGTACAATGAGGTCAGCTATTTTTTTATTGCAAATTCCTCATTCTTCTCATGGCTGACATAGCTGTGCTTCTTGTGTCAACGTGTTTGTGATCTTCAAAAACAAGTACCAAATAACCTGTTTCAATGTCAGAGATTGTGCGCAGATTATGAAAGTGCAACAACTGTATGGCAACATGTAATTTAAAGATTATCTGCCGTGTTCTAATAGTAGATCCGTCATGCAAACTACAGGAAGTGCACATTCTGGAATTAGATCAGGCCACTTAGACTGTGATCTGCATTGTGAATCAGATTTTAAAAACTTTTTCATTACTAGTCTTTAAGTCTGAATTTCATTTTGACTGTGTAGATATGCTAATGCTAATTCTATGAAAATCTCTCTGTTGAAAAATGTGTGGGATGCGTCTTGCGGAGGGGAATTCTGGGAACTGTTCAGCACTTGCAGGACATTCTGCGGCTGATAAAATGATGATGTTGTAATGTCTTGGAGCAGGATAGGATCTGTTAAGGTCTGAGTAAAGCAGGTGCAACTAGGGATGTCCCGATCAGGTTTTTTTGCTTTTGAGTGCAAGCCATTTGATTTTGAGTATCTGCCATTACCGAAACCCAATCCAATTCTTCTATAATACATAAAAAATAATAAAGAAGAGTGGAGAAACAGATCCGAGATGTTTTTTTTTCAATTCACCTTATTTTAACATTCAACAACTCTGTTAACAAACAGAGCACTTCTGTGAGGTAGCTAGTACAATCAAGTAATAAATAACATAAATTCTTTACTTTTGGAATTGAGTGCAACAGTAAATATATATATACAAAAATCAAATATAAAAACAAATAGCACCTCAACTTAAAATACCCAGCAGGTAATCCCAAGTTTACATATCTCACAGTTTGCCACGGCAATGTTGTCGTCATAAACTTTATAATACCTCCAGACCGCAGACATACACTCGCTTTCCACTTCAAGCTGCTTGTGTGTTCAACTTTGCCGGCTTTTAACCAATAGCGTCTCTGCAACAAAGTGCTGTCATGCTGCACATGTTGCTGTTTCTGTGTGAAGTCAAGAAAGATGTCCAACTCTGTGCCTCTGCATATAGATGTTAGATGGGTTAAAAAAATTATTTGATCGGAGCTGGACATCCTTATACTCAACTCAATGCACACTCTCAAAAAAAAGGTTCCAGGAAGAGCTAAAATAAAAGCAATGCCATGTGTCCTTTTTTATTTGGCAACAATCACATAAAAGTACGTTTTGGGTCCTCAGTAGAAGCTTTCAATGAAAAGTTCTTCACTGAGCCATTCATAGTTCATAGTCCATTCCACTGTTCAATCCTTTTGTGGATTGAAATGGTTCCATGGGTGTTATAAATTCTCCATTGAACCATTGATGCCAATAAAAAAAAAACCTTTTTATGAGTGCAGCTTCACACCCTAGTAGCATTCATCTACTGAAAATGATTTGAAGACACTTTTAGTAATGTCTAAAAAGACATTATACAGCAGAATGAATGTGCAAAACAATGTTTTTCACATAAGTATTTGACATATTTTTAATCGTTTTATATATATATATATATATATATATATATATATATATATATATATATACAGTATATATATATATATATATATATATATATATATATATATATATATATATATATATATATATATATATATATATATATAAATTTTTTTCAGGGGTTTTCACCTTTTCACACTATTAGATAGGACAATAGAGAGAATTGACAGGAAAGTGTGGGGAGCAGAGAGAAGAGAAGTATCAGCATAGGATCTCAATGTGGGGTTTGAACTCAGGTCACGGTGAGAACTGAAGTGCATATGTCGATGCACTTTCCACTACACCATTGGCACCAACATATTTTTGTTCTTTAACAGTAATTTAGGCTGGGTGCACACTTAAAGATTATTTAAAATCTTATAAGATTTTCAAGGTGTTAGAGACCACAAACATGCAAACAAAAAAATCCTAGATTTGACCATATTCAGAGGTGGGTAGTAATAAATTACATTTACTTGTTACATTTACTTAAGTAAAATTGTTGGGTAACATGTATTTTTTAAGTACATTTAAAAATGTGTACTTTTACTCTTACTCAAGTAAATTTTAGAGCAAAATCATTACTCTTAAGCAGGTCACACACCAGAAGCGCCGCTCGGCGCCGCGACACGGCGCGCACATGACAGTCAAAAGTATCACACACCAGACGCGCACATTCGCATGATATTTAACGTGAAACTAATCAGATAGCGCTCTGTGGCGCGGCAGGAATATGAACAGCGTCCTGAGTCGTGGCTATATATATAAATAAAGAAACTGCTGTTTAATGAAATAACTGATTAGCCCTGCACATATAAGTCATTTACACTGTAAACCATTAAAAATATAACATTTAAACATTATTTTTTAACATATAAACATTAAAAACTGCTTTTATTTAAGTCGATATAAAAGTAGTAAGACTTTCAACAGAAGAAAAAATAGTATAGAAAATACTGTGGAAAAAAAAAAAAAAAATATATATATATATATATATATATATATATATGAATAGTAACTATTTACTTGAGTAATTTGTTCATCAGATTTTACTCTTACTCAAGTAACTTTTAAGTAAAAATTTCTGCAAGTACTTTTACTTGAGTATAGATTTTGGATACTCTACCCACCTCTGACCATATTGCTCCTATAGTGTTGTGTGCCACAATGTGAAAACAGCAAATCTCACAAAATCTCTTGAGACTTGAGAATACACAAGGTGAATGAATAAATGAATAACATTTGTGCTGTTGCCACAAATCAGCAAGCTGATCCTTCATCTCCGCTGTCTAAATCCATTTTACTTTGTGCTGCACCATGACTATGTTTGTCATGTTTCCATCTTCTGTCAGCTTGTTTTTTGATTGGATATTGTTTCACATTATAATCACAGGCACGTTTGTTTTCGGGGTTCCTCCCACACTTCAGAAGTTTTTCAAAATACTGAATATTTACGATTTGTACTTGGAGCACCTCTGATGTTCTTCTGAGCAGATTAAGTCACTCTTAACACACCTAACAGCACAGGAAAATCTGATAAAATAATCTTTAGGACCCTCAACATAATCCGGACATTACATGATTGACGGAAGGGGATAAAGCGTCAAAATATCAGTGCAATTATCTTGCTGTGTGTGCCAGCCTATGAAGAATATGCACTTGATAATAAACTCAATATTAGAATATTAAACTCTCTTGCTGTTCATTTATTCAGTAACTAATTGTAATCAAAATGTTAATTCTAGTATATTATTTTTTCATGTCCTGTCAACTGAAAATAGTTCCAAGATATTCAGAAAAGCCAACTGCGAAGAACGAAAGTCTTTGTATTGTGCTCCTGGTGAGCACCGTCATGGTCATGGATGAGTGTTTGGTAATGACCAAGCTTTGGTCTGCATGAATATCCTCTTCTTTTCCTTAACACTTATCCTGGATTTCACACCAGACTAGGCTAATCTGTACCGGGTTACAGAAATATGCAGTTATACTTCCTGCTGAGACTTAACCTCTCGTCACAGACACACTTACACGAAAATATGCGACCTGTTTTCCTATTAACATTTCAAAGCCAAGCAATAATGCATGCTTTCAGTGTAAGATACTCAGACAGAGTAGGATAGAAACTGTTTTTCTCATTTTCTGCATGCATGATCATGATGTGCAATGTGCAGTATGAGTTCATGCTGCATGGTGTTGGGATAATGACTTGACCTTCAATTTCGATGCACCAAATTAACTGGAAGTATAATATCAAATTCAATTTTAAATACCTTTGCTTGTCATTATAAGATGGCCAGAAGTTAATTTGCTACATTTTACACAAAATTGGTTTTCGAAAAATAATGATACAAGTTTCCAAAACCACAAATCGATGCTTCTTGCTTATGTAACCATGCACATAGTGGGTGCAATAGGTCACTCAAAAATGATGAATATTTTCAGGGGGGTTTTTTTCTCAGCTCCAGGCCATTCAAGATGCATTAGATTGATTTACTTCAGCTGAAGTCAAAATAAGGTTTTAGTGGAAAACATTCCAGGATTTTTCTCATTCTTATACAAGTGAATAAGGCTCAACATAAACCCCATTTTACAACCCAAAATCTATATGTAGACAGCCTCAAAGTAATCACACAACCTTAGACAGGAAGCAGTGGTGGGGGCAGGGAGGGTTTTATGGGCCCCCTCTAACATTTATTTCATTCTACATTCAGAATTATTGAACATCATTTTCTACATCATTTATTATTTTAAATATCCCCAATCAATACGAGTAAACTAATGAAAAGTTACTTTTTGGAAATATGTTTAAATTTTTAATAAAAATAAGAATAATTCTGTCAAGCAAGCAGTCAAATGGTTGCAGGTTCCTGGTCCCGGCAGGAATTGAAGACTGACAGAGTGAATGAACCTCACTCTCTTCCACCTTTGATACCCAGCTGAGGTGCCCTTGAGCAAGGCACCTAACCACTATTTGCTCCCCGGGCACTGGAAGCAATAGCTTCCCACTGCTCCAGGTGCAGCTCACTGTGTGTGTGTGTTCTCACTCCTCACTCAAAAATGTGTGTGTGCGCTCTTGGATGGGTTAAAAGCAGAGGGATAAAACAGTACTTGACAAGGCTTCACTTAACTTCATGTCTACTTTAAAAGTTTGCATAACTGCATCATATTTAATATTCATTCATTCATTTTCTTTTCGGCTTAGTTCATTTATTAATCAGGGGTCGCCACAGCGGAATGAACGGCCAACTTATCCAGCATATGTTTTACTTAGTGTATGCCCTTCCGGCCACAACTCAACACTGGGAAACAACCATATACTCTTGCATTTACAGTACAAACATACACTACGGCCAATTTAGCTTATTCAATTCACCTATAGCACATGTCTTTGGACTGTGTAGGAAACTGGAGCACCCTGAGGAAACCCACGCGAATATGGGGAGAACATGCAAACTTCACACAGAAATGCCAATTGACCCAGCCGGGGCTCGAACCAGCAACCTTCTTACCGTGAGGTGATCATGCTACCCACTGCACAGTATCAGTGCTAACGACTATGTTTCAAACACTCTCCTATTGAGATTTTAGAAATATTCTCATTAAACTTCACCATGTGTAAACCCAATATTTATGTTTCTCCTGGCTCAAAGTCTTAACATAAACAGGACACATCGCAAATAAAGAAAAGGGGCAGGGCTGTAACAAATTTAATCAAACTAATGTGATTAGGTTCATAATCATAGTAACCATAATCACATTATACTGTGGAGTGTTCACCAGATTTTATATGGGGATCGAGTTTATGCGTATTCATATGCACGTGTTTTATGTATGTGTTGATACGCAAAGTTTGAATTAAATTCTACACGGCGCCTCATAACTTTGCATGCAAATGTGACAGGATATACGATAATATACAGTGCTGTATGGACATCTGTTAAGTTAAGGTACAAATGAAACCTGATTTAGCATCCACAATTTGGGATTGAAGCGTCTTCTTTTATAATTGTACTGACATGCGGCTGTGGTGATAAAGATGGTAAAATCGCTGTAATTCATTACGAACATGCAACGTTTTTAAACTCATTTTTGATCATCTTTGATGTCGATTGATGATCACAGCGAGCTGAACAGATCTTTTAATCTCAGTTGCTTTGCGCATGTCCTGTCTTGTTGATATGATTATGCGTGATACTACAGAGACATGTAATACACGGCTGTCAATCAATTTGGTGGGCGGGGAAACCACATTCCTACATAATGTTGTGGTGGGCCTCAAAATGGGAGGGATTTGGATCCTATTTTAATGCCAGGAAATACAAAAAAAGAGACTTGTTGTCTTTACCCCAATATGACTGTGGACACACTATATTTCCATCATAGGTGCTCTTTAATAATTATTGTTATGTTAATCTTGTTTATTAAAGCGGTTTTACGCCATATTTAAAAAATGACACCTTACAGAAGCTGTTGAGTCACACACAAGGCTCTAGTGTTGTAGGCCGGGGCCGGGGTCTCGCCCAGCTGTCTGCCCAGGCAGGGTGAGTGCAGGGTGGACCTCTTGTTCCTGCTCCTCCTCTCCAGAGCAGCTGCCTGGATCTTGGAGAAATGACCTATTCAGAGCAAAGACATTAGAGCAGTGTTTGAGGTTCCTGGTGAAGCCTGCTGAGCTACATTCACATACATGCACACGCATACATTCATGCACACATAAAGTGGGCACACATAGGATCTCGTGGTAAACACAAATTAATTCCCACAGAAATGCAGACACCTGCGTGAACACAATGAGTTTCTTACAGAGTTTCACTAAACACTCACAGAATTTTAAATAACCCACAAACACACACTCATATATTTTGCTTTTATACTCGCTGACTTAAGTGTTTTTTCTGTGTTTGAGGATAATTTTTATATAGTCTTAACAAATGTGTTTTCCTTCTGGTTTTAAGAGCCAACAGCTTTGTGATTTCAAGCACTTGTCAAAGGTAAGCTCAAGCGTGCGTAGATCCATTTCCTGCGACCCTGTGAACGTCTCCATGCTGTCTAAATATTTATGAGCCTCTGGATGACTCATGTAGTGGAAAATGTGACGGAAAATATGTAGCTGTGACCTCACCTTTGACCAAGACGATGAGTTCCAGCAATCCATCATGCGCTAATCTGAAAATATAACACAGAAGATACACTTCAATTAGAAATGAAATGTTGCTTTTGCTTCATGCATGTTAATGAAGACCCACTGCAGTTCACGAATAATGCTGATCACCTCGACCTTTGAATAAATTGCATGTCAACAAGGTTGAGTCAGTTAACCAGCAAGCTGAAGGCCGGTAACAAGCCATGAAAGCTAGTTAAAGCATTTCAGCAGCTGCTCAGAGATAGCACAGTGAAACCGAACTGATAAGAAGATTAATTTACGATCCTTAAATGAACATCTGCAGATGTTCGTTCTTCATGGTCGACACTGAATAAATCACGTCTACATGCACCCACACACCTCCACGTTCGACAAAATGCACGCTGACTTGCCGATGATGGATTTTTATGACAAACAATTACACTGTCCCACAGAAGCGCTTCTGTCTGTTGAGGATCTCGTGTTCATTTGCATGTGTTGAGTGAGCTGTTGCCCCTCTCTAATGTGTTTGTATCTTGAGGCCCTCTGCAATGACTGTCACTCTGAGTGTGGGGTGATTTATGTTCCTCCATCAGCTGCTTTGAAGGTTTTAGCTGTTTCAGTTGAGTAGAGGTGAAGCCATGCTGTGGAAATGAGCTTTTGGTGATGGTTTAAGTATTGGCATGTTTTGCTAAAGTAAACTGAGCACTTACTGCATTTGGACACTTGTGCTAAGTGGTGGCTTTTAAGGCTGGGTGATTCAGCATGCTAATACTGATGCAGGCTGCAATGTTTTTAAATAACACATTGTGTCACATTGTGTAATCTTTACAGTATGTATGGAGTATCGTCAAAGCATATTCACTTTAGAAACATGGCAAGATTTAGCCATATACAACCCCAAATCAGAAAAAGTTGGGACAATATGGAAAACGCAAATAAGAAAGTAGAGATTTCTAAATTTACTTTGACTTTCATTGCATTTCATTGCATTTCATTGCAGACAATATGAACACAAAATATTTCATGTTTTGTCTGGTCAGCTTGATTTCATTTGTAAATATACATCCTTTCCTGTCATTCAGACCTGCAACACACTCCAAAAAAAGCTGGGACAGGAGCAATTTAGGGCTAGTAATCAGATAATTTGGTTAAATAATGATGTGATTTGAAACGAGTGATGCCAACAGATAGTTATAATTTTAACAAACAGGACTGATAACCACTCATCCAGCCAGCAGAGGGAGCCCTCGCCCGAATTCTGACTGCCAGTTCATCGTTGGTTACTTCCTATTGGGTGGCCATATTAAACTGGCCCCACTAAACACTCAAGGTGCATCCCAAATCGCATACTTATGTACTATTCTACGCCGTTTTGTAGTATAAATAGTGTAAGTAGTGCGTTCACACTGAAAACTCTAAAAATAATGAGTGCATTATAATTACCCGGATGATGCACTTATTCAACTTCTAAAATATGTGGAATGATGGACATTTCACGCACTCTACAACCGCAGGTTTGCTCACGTAGTGAAGGGCGAAGCTATTGGGCGCACATGTTGGATAACCCTATTTATTTTGGATGGTGAAAGTAAAATTCTCCTACAAGAGTGATTATAGTGCCTCCCGATGGTGAATGTGGTTATACTCATGGCAGGTATTATTTGATAGTCTGGTCATTTATTTCACTGATTTGGCAACCGTCAAACGTCATCAGGGAAACGGTTTAAATTTCCACTTGGTAAAAAAACCTTAGTGCTCCATTTGAGACGACACTACATACATGTACTATGCTGTTGAGTGTGTAAGTGCATAAGTACATAGTGCATGAGTGCATAGTGTATAGTGTGTCATTTGGGAGATACACTCTCAGTTTTGTTCTGCCTTTCTGTTATGACCTTTGCACCTGTTTTTGTTAACTACTGATCTTTGGATTACTGATTTTGCCTAGTGGTGGGAATAGCGAGGCTTCATGAAACACTGAAACTGTCGAAGCTTCAGAACGTTTTGAAACCCATTCTTTTGTTTTGTTTTGTTTTTTAGGAGAATTGTATCTCCAGCAGAAAAGATATTCAAAGATGCCGCTTAAATGGTAAAGAAATCTGTGTGAGTCAATGATTCATTTGAGTTATTTAGCCTGACATGTTTACTGCTCCAAAATATTTTAAATATTTCCCAAATAAAATATATTGTGTTCAAAGGGGAAAAAGTTTTTGTACATATTGTGCATAAGAACATATTTTGGAGCAGTAATCACAACACTATGGTACTGTGAAACGGTGATATTTTTATCCAAAGTTATCATACCATCAGAATCTTAAACCAGGCTATGCCTACACTGGAACAGCTTCAGCAAAGAAAGTAGAAGCTTCAAGTGATTTAGTGGAGAGTTCCTGACTATCATGCAGGGATAGTGGGTTCCAATCCAGGGTGATGCAGCTATGGATGTTATGTTTGAAATGCTCTGTTTTTGAATTGTTTTGTTTTAACATTTGTCTGACATCCGAATGAACATTTTGTGAATAAATATGTCTTGTTTTGGTCATAAAACAGGGTTGTTGCTAGATCAGATATGATTGCGGCCCGAAGTTAACAAGATTTATTTATATTATTCATTAAATTTCCCATTTATTGTATTTTATTAACGTCTACCCAAACACTAAACCCAACCATCACAGTACTGTAAAAATATTAATTATTGTTATACAGTTTTACAAAAATGATGCTAAATTGATGGCGCATACGCAGCTGTATCCCATCTAGACTACACCATAAAACAGTAACATTATTAAAATACATAAAATCATGATTTTGGAGTATTTGTACAAGTCGGGATTCGAACCCAAAAGACATTTGAAGCACAGTGACATGTGCACATGCACGGTCCACAAGGCTATATAACATGGAAGTTTTTCTGACCCTGTCAGTCAAATGAGATTCGCCATGTCTTGAAACCCTTCTGAAATGATCAATGCTTTGAATCGCTTTAGTCACGTGACCAGGTGTTTCAAAACACTTTAGTCACATGACCAGGGGCCTCATGTACGAAGACGCAGTAAAAAAATCAGATGTATGAAACACTGCGTACGCAGAATCCCCTGCATATTCTCTTTGTACATCTGAATTAACGTAAAACTGAGCGCACGTGCATGAGCACAAAACCACTCCCTGCCTCCTCCCCCTAATAAATATAGTAATGAGTCTACTTTGGCAAAACAAAATGAAAAAGTAATGGCAAAAGCAAGCAAAAAGAGAAACTTTGAGCAGAATGTGAATTGGAGGTGCTCCTATCGAAAGTAGACCAGAGAAAAAACGTGTTTTTTGCAAGTTAGTCGTTGGAATGAGCTAGTTGAGTGATTTCCCCCGTTTGATCGACAGAGACAGCAAAGCTAAAGAGAGCAGCCAGCAGCAGTGCGAGTGGTGTAGCTCGTAAAGCGCATAGCATCATGTTTTGACACTATCATTTATGAACCCGGTTCGAATCCAGCATCTGATGAACTCCTTCTTCTTTTTTCCCCATGACATATCAGATTTTGCCTACTCTTCATCACGAGGAGGACAAGTAGGAATCATTAATAAGTGTGTGTATTATGTTAAGCGCATTTGAGCATTATATATTATTTGCACATTTATTGAATGGAAATGTTTCAGATTCATGTAGCCTATGCAAATTCATCTTCAGATGGCGCCTTTATAGCAATGTGGGTGCAGTAGATCGCTCCGATTACATTGGGAAAACCGGCGATCGCTGCATATTGAGCTTTAATGTTTGGCTGGTCAACTGCATGGTATGGAAACCTTATATATCTGGTAGACATGCGGATGATCCCATCCCATACAGCTGCCATTGCACGGCTCAAAGATACTTTGTAGAGTGCAATTTAGCACAATTGCCTCTAGAAGTCGCCAGTGGAAAAAAAACAAACACACAAGAAATGCACGTACGCCAGACATGAAGTTGGCGTGGACCAACGCACATTCTCACGTTCTTTTCATCATTAGTAAATCCAAACGTAAGCGTGAAACCTGGCGTACGCAAAGTTTTTGTGCGTACGCAGCGTTGATACATGAGGCCCCAGGTGTTTCAAAACCCCTTAGTCACGTGACCTGGGTGTTTCGAATCATGCTTTGGTGCAGTGTATCGAAACACTTGCGCTTTGGGATCTCGACACTGTGTCGAAATGTCAGTTTCACGTCAGCCATGCGTAATTTTGCCTTGACTGCATTGGTGGACTTACTGTTTGTCACTTTGAAACTTGCATGCTCAACCAAGTACAATTTAGCCTGGTGATTCGGATTTGTTTCCTGACAGCTATTAAACTTCTTGCACTTGGATCTATTCTGTCTCCATGTCATCACCACTGCCATCATCACAGTAATTATGATTTGGTACAAACGCAGCATCCAAGAAAGGTCTTTAGGAGCAAAGATGGGCAAAGGATCGTCAGTTTGCCAACAAATAAGTGAGGAAATTATTGAAATGTTTAAAAACAATGTTCCTCCAAGAAAGATGGATATTTCACCTTCAACAGTGCATAGCATAATTAAAAGATTCAAGGAGTCTGGAGAAATATCAGAGTGTAAAGGACAAGGGCGCAAGCCTAAGCTGAACAACTGTGATCTCAGATCCCTCAGGCAGCACTGCATCAAGAATCCTCATTCTTGGTGATATCATATAAGTGATATCACCACATGGGCTCAGGACTACTTTGGAAAACCTTTGTCAAGTACTACCATATGAAGTTGCATCCACAAATACCAGTTAAAACTGTACTGTGCCATAAAGAAGCCCTATGTTAACAGTGTCCAGAAGCGCTGCCGACTTCTGGGCTCTGAGGCATCTGGGATGGACCATCAAACAGTAGAAATGTGTACTGTGGTCAGATGAATCAGTATTTTAGGTATTGTTTGGGGACAAATGGACGCTGTGTGTTCCGGACATAAGAAGAAAATTATCATCCAGACTTTTACCAGCAATAAGTCCAAAAGCCAGTGTCTGTCTATAGGACAAAATTACACCTGAAACACTTCATCACTTGGTGTCTTCAGTTCATAAACGTCTTTTATGATTTGTAAAATTAAATGGCAACATTACAGAGTGGTAAATGCTTCACTGTTCTAACTTTTTTAAATGTGTTGCAAGAACTAAAATTGGAATACTTGTTTATTTAATTTTTTTTTTAACAAGGAACACATTAAATAATGTTTGTTGTATTGTCTGCAAATAAAATACAAGTGAGAGTAAATTTAGAAATCACGACTTTCTTTTTTTTAATTAGCGTTTTCCATCCTTTTTTTGATTCGGGTTTGTTGATTTATTTGTCTGAAAAGTTGCTCAATTCTTTTTGTTTCTGGGATTAATTACTTTAATGTGTTTTAGCTGGAGTCTCTAAAAGTAAAACATCTAGAACATAAAAAACCTGGCAGCCAGGAAACTGACTAATAGGTCATTTACACAACAAGAATTTCGAAAAGAAACTTTTTATACATTTTGCCTGTTCATTTACATGACAACAACATTTCTGGGACTGAGAACATGTGCATCAAAAGGTTTTTAAATGGAAGGTTTTGAAAATGCCACCGCTGTCATGTCCGTGTCAACACCAGAAAACCAAAGTCTTTGAAAACAATGGCATCATGTGCTTGCATATTAAGTGTTTAGGAGAGTGTAGATGAAAGGCAAGACATTTCTATTCCAGAGCCTTTGCACTGGCTCTCACTCAGGTTTATGTCGATTTCAAGATCCTGATGCTGACATTATAAGACATGCTTAAAGATTTAAAGCTACTTTTTCTTCCTATGCTCCTCTCCTTTGGAAGCACAAACCTATTGTTGAATCTGACCCACATTTTATTCTTTAGCTTAGTATTTCATTTGATTGCTTTATTTTTCTTCATTTTCTCAGCTCAGCCAGGTCTCCTCTAACTCAGTGTTAACATAATTAGATATAACCATGCCCCTTGAATTAGACAGGGTGATGCTTAGACTAGCTAATAAACATGTATTTCTCAGCGTTTGTGGTTGCCTCTTGTCCAACACAAAGCAAACATATATAAAAGTTATTGACCTATGGTTCTATATGAAGAAGCGTTAAGATTCAAGCAACCTTTTGCAAAAGAAAAAAAGTTCCATTACAGCAGAAGTACATTCTTAAGGTTGTTATACTTTCTTTTATTGCTTTTCTGTTTTTAAGAACTGATCACTTTAATGCCTGATTTATTATTATATGTTTTACATCATTTGAATTTTTTATATGAACAATTTATGACAATTTTTAACACAAATTATACTATAATAAAAATATAACAGATATATTCATGCGGTTCAAATATAAGAAATTGGATGGGCTATTAAATTATATTATATTGAAACATGATAAAATTTATGCCAACAACAACGATAAGCTCTGGACTTTTTTTACGCTATATTGATTTAAGAGCCAATCACACAGCAGAGATGGGCAACAATGGGAATCTAAAAGTGTGTTGATATCGAATTTTCGCCCACCGAGATGTAGAGATTTGAGATGTATCAAACTTTGTGATGTATCCAGTTCGATACATTCAATATGTATCAAATTTTCGGCCACCAAAAATGTATTGGCGGAAAATATGTTATACCATTTAAAGGGGAAATGAAGCACCTTATTTTGTACATTGGATTCCACTATAATGAAAAATATATTAAACAAACTCGATTAATTTAAACATTTAGAAGAAACAGCATGTTTTACTATTGATTTTAGATCTAGGGTACAGCCGTCTTGGTATGTCGCTGTGTCTGACGTCATGGGGTTGGTTCAGCTGTACAGATTCAGTGTAAGTAAAGGAGAATGTAAAGCCTACTTTAACCCAATGCGTGAAGTTGTGGACATGGAGCTGCTGCAAATACAAGCATCAGATGTGTGTCTAATATAAAAGTATATATATATTCTATTTTTCTTTTTTCCCCTTTTAATTACTGATCATTTGATACGCTTTGCTCCACTCATTGTATTACACTGCCTGACTACCTGTATGGGTTTCAACAATGATTGTAATGGACTGAACACAGAGACTGGACAGCCTAATTTACCCCATTGCATGAAGTTGTGGACGAGCATCACAGAGCTGGTGCAAATACAATAAATACAAGCATTTAAGTGTCTTAAGTTGTGTATTTTTAAATTAATTAAAATAATTCATGACGTTACACTTTACTAAGTCAAGTCTTTGTGGGTTATGTCAAGACATCATCCCTTTTCAAGTCGATCAACTCGATCTCTCAACATGTATGAAGGACAAAAACCTGCCATAAGAAACACCGCGCCGATCTTAGTCTGGTTTGAACACGAGCAGAAGTGAAGGCTGTAGCAGTGAAAAATGAAAGTACCTGCCCCTATTACATCAGTAATGATTCACTCTCTGTATTAAGCTGCCTGACTCCCTGTGGTTTCAACTAGGTCCGCTACTGACCGTTAAATTAGGCTTTAAAATCTTCTTTACTTACACTGAATCTGTTCAGCGGAGAGAGCGGAACCAATCCCGTGATGTCAGACACAGCGACATTCCAAGAGGGCGGCACCCTAGGTCTAAAATCTATAGTAAAACATGCCATTTTCTTCTAAATGTTTACATTAATCGAGTTTGTTTAATATATTTTCATTAAAGTGGAATCCAGTGTACAAAATAAGGTAAACTTGACTGAGTGCTTCATTTCCCCTTTAATGGACCCTCTAGTTTTCATGGCTTCAGTCATTGTTGGCATACTCTTTTAATTCTGGAGGCATTAACAACTTACATTGAAATATACATCCTTATCATCAGATTGAATTTTTGCCATATCACCCAGCCCTATAAAAATGTTATTTCAGTTATTACCTTTGTTATTAAAAAGCTTATTCAAATACAAAAATGGTTCTATAGTGGAAAAAAGGTTATTGAATTTGCCTGTTTTGTTTAACCAGACTTGAACTGGTAATTTCACTTCTCATCCATCTGATCTTGATTGGTTTAGTGGTTCTCAGCCAGCAGGCCTCGGCTAATTTCCAAGATTACGGTTAGATAAGTTAAAACTATTTAAATAATAAAGTCGTCTGTCTGTCTGTCATACATTTCATATCTATTATCCCTGCGGGCACAGGACACCAACATGACATCATATTGACGTTGAACCCCAACGTACCCCAATGTCGTGGGGACTTTGGATTCTGTTTAGAAATGAAAATCGGGTTGATGTCAGAACCCAATGTTAGGGCGACGTCAATGTCCAGTGTCCAAATTAAAATCAACCAAATATCACCGACTAATCATGTTACACCTTGACGTTGTGTGGACGTTACCACTATGACATCTATCAGACATTGGATTTGGTCACCTTCCAACGCAACCTAAAATCAAACAAATATCAACGTAATTTGATGTAGTTATTAGACGTCAAAATACTGTTGTCCTTAGATGCTAGCTAGACATTGAATGTTGGTCACCTGACAACATGACCTTAATCTAACCTACTATAAATCTTATGATGTTGTGTGCCTGCTGGGATCTCACACACATACAGTACACATAAATGTGTATACCGTAGGGCTTCCTCCATTCACCTTCAGGGAACTTGACTTGTCTTGGGTGGTTTGATTGTGTTTTCATGTGTGCTCTGGCAACGTTACGATTAAGGAATGAGGTCTGCACCTGATGTTGCAGGCAGTGACATGACGAGATCTCCATCTAGACTGTTGATGTTATGCAGACTGCGTTTCCCAAATGTGTGTATGTGTGACTGTACACAACTGAAGCACTGGTGTATGAACATATGTCTAGGCCATGAATACAAGTGAAAAGGATGTCATTGTCAAAATATGTGTGTCTGTCTGTGTGTGTGTTTGTTTGTGTGTTTGGCTTGCACTTTATTGCGTATCCACCACATTTCCACTCGTATCTCTCATCTCTATGCATGGCGAATCACGAGTGGCTTTGAAAAGCTGACAGTGTGTTTGTTGATGTCAAGCACCAGCGTGTTTCACGGATTACATCCTCACTTTCTTCCTGCTTTTGGTATCCAAAGAAGAACAAAGAGAGGAAAGAATCCTCAGAAGGTTCTGGGGGTTTTCCTTTCTCATTCTGTGTGATGAGGGTTGCTGAAAATCTTTGACAAAAAAGCAAAGGAGAGAGCTCTGCTGTTTGCTAAATGTTTTTCTTTGTAATAATAACAATAATAATAATAATAATAATAATAATAATAATAATAATAATAATAATTTAATAATACTAATAAATTAATAATAATATAGTGCCTTTCTATTATAAATATATTATAGTATAAAACATTTTTTTAACACTTTACACACACAAAGAAAACATTGTGCATTTTTACATATTACTTGTATGTTTTACACTATAAGCTGTTTTCCTGGTGGGGACCAACACACATATTACATAATATAACATACAGTAAATACACATTACATTACATCACATCACATAAAATTACTGTAAATTACATTAAATAAATACAATTTTCATTGATTGATTTTCTTTTCGGCTTAGTCCCTTTATTAATCTGGGGTCGCCACAGCGGAATGAACCACCAACTTATCCAGCATATGTTTTACACAGCGGATGCCCTTCCAGCTGCAACCCATCATCCATACACACTCATTCACAGACATACACTACGGTCAATTTTTTAGCATACCCAATTCACCTATACCACAATTTTGGACTTGGGGGCGTAAACCGGAGCACCTAGAGGAAACCCACACGAACACAGGGGGAACATGCAAACTCCACACAGAAATGCCATCTGTCCAAGCTGAGGCTTGAACCAGTGACCTTCTTGCTGTGAGGGTGTCGTGCTACCCACTGCGCCACCGTGTCACCTTAAACACAATTTTAAAACAGAAAAAAAATCAAATAATAATACACATATAGACAAAAAACCTAATAAACAAAATCAAGATGATTCATAACAACAGCATTTTAAGAGCCTAATGAATGAATCCTGATTGATCTTTGAAACAGATCATTCTCTTATAATTAACAATGATAATTATGTAATGTCTCATACTAATTAGTTCATAGATAATACAGTATATTATGAACATATCAATTATTATAGAATTAAGATTTAAAGAAGGGAATGGGAATAAGCTGAAGCAAAGTGAGCGAGCAAAAGTGAATTATGGATTATTTCATAAAAGCATTGTTCTTGTGTTCTTGGGAATCTAGAAGTTGGGTATTTTTTTGGACAGTTTGTTACACTGTAGGTTTAGCTCCTGAGAGATAATGGTGGAAATGTTTCATTGATTGCAGTTGTAAAGTCTTTGTAAGACTGTAAAGAAGATTTGTGCCTATTCAGAAATGAGCTTGTACCATAGAATTAAATGTGGTAACACTTTAGTTTAGGTCACAATTCACGATATTTACTACTGGCTTATTACCTGCCTATTATCATATTAACTATTTATTAGTAGCAGGGATGGGCATTATTTATGATATATGCATTTCAAAGACGTATTTCAAATACAAAATAGTATTTATAATTTGTATTTGATAGGGTTTATGAAAATGGCTTAGTATGTTGTATCAAAATACTTTAGTGTCTTGAGTTTTTGTAGTTTCAGAATACTGTAAAATACTTTTTAAGAAGTCCACATGATGACATCATAAAATTGAGGCCTCTGATTGGTGCTTTTTCAGTTATTTGCCCAGGCTTGAGATCAGAACAGAAAGTTGATTAATATTAAAAATGGTGGATAAAGCAAAAATTGCTAAATTTATATTTATATTATAAGTATGAAAAATTCTACAATTGAATAATCATTGTACAGAGATTATATCAATTTTACTGGCTACACAATGGATGGAAACATAATTAACAGATATAGTACTATATTCTAACTCATTATCTGCATTAACAGGACTTCCCGTATGAAATTTGTACAAAAATATACTAAATTAATAAAAAAGAAACAAGTAAAAAAACTGATAGATATCTACTCATGTACAGTTGGAGTAGAGGTGAATCTGCTCAAACTTGCTCAGAGAAAAGCTGCTGCTGTCAAACATAGTTTACTTTACATTTAAAAGTGAAGGAATTGATTGAATAGGCCTATTCATGAAAGGTTTGCAAAGCAGGTTTATGCAAACTTGTAAAAGTATTTTGTAGTATTTTTAAAATACAAATATACAGTATTTTATTTTTGATACATTTCTGTCTGCTGTGATTTGTAGTGTATTTTGACACACCTAAATGGAGGTATTTGGCATTTAATCTTAAAATACATTTCAATGTATTTTTGCCCATCCGTGATTAATAGTTATAAACTATGATCTTTTTCTGGATCTCTAATCCTACCCAAAACCTAAAGCCTCTCATGAAATGATCTCTCTGATTACTTTAATATTATTGTGACGATAGAACAACAAAATTCATGCATAAATAATAATATGGATACAGTAGTGCTTTTTTTCGATTATGAAACATCTGAACAAAGTACAGTTTAATTATGCCACTAAACATCCATCCATCTACAGATTAAACGGAAATAATGATTGAGAAATTTGCAGATTCTGAAAAAAACTTGGGTATTGCTGGTTGATTAATTGCAGGAGAGCTATGCTAATGTTTACAATATAATTACTGAGTGAAATGAGCTGCAACGAATTGCCACACATCATAGATTGAACATCAAAAGATTTGTGCGATGTGGTCATTTCATTACAGGCAGTACTGCATTGCCTTGAATGGAGTTATTACAGTATTTTATGCGGTATATTAGTTACAATAAGGTTGTATTACTTCTATTAGTTAATGCATTTACTAACATTAGCTAAAAATCAACATTACATTTACTACAGTATTTATTCGTTTGTAAATGTTGGTTAATGAAATTACAGTTGTTCATCATTAGTTCATGTTAACTCATGGTGCATTGACTAATGTTATTAAGCATGAATTTGGATGATTACAATGCATTAGTAAATGTTGAATGATAATAAATAAATGTTTTACAAGATTTATTCATCATTATTTCATGTTAGTAAATGCATTAACTAATGAAACCTTATTGTAAAGTGTGATCAGTTCACTGTATTATTATAATTTGACTGTATTATCTAAAGATTGTTGTTTTTACCATGTTTATGACAGTGATTTTATGATCTTGAATCCCTTCACTGGATTCGTATGTGGTTATTGTCCATTCTGACTTTAACTGGCACAAAATGACAGAGCTGTCAGTAAAGGACAATGTTATTTTCACATCAGTTTATGTGCTCACGCATTGATGAACATCTCTGAACAAATAAGGAAAGAATCCCGTAGAAGGAAAGTATTTGCTGTATTTATGTTGTCATGTCGTCTTCCTGGAAAAAAAAAAGTGTGCTGGAAGAGAAAGCAGCTTGTGAAGAAAATCCCCCAGCAGTGGATGAGTAAGAGAGAAGTGTATCGCAGCGATGAAACATGTTCAGCCTCACAGAGACTGGAATCCCCCACACACCCCTGCTGGAGTCTCTGCAAGTGGAAAGAAACAGTCACAGATTGCACTTTTCTTTGACTCTTTTTCAACCTCTACATTTGTTAACAATTCAGAGTTAATCAGTTATTCTGATAGAAACCCGTAATTAGGTTTTTAGAGCAATGTTTAATGGGGTCATAGGATGCGTTTTAAATCTTTCTTTTGCTTCTGTGTGTTATGTTGCTGTTTGTGTGTGTGTAAGATCTGCAGAGTTACAAAGCTCAAAGTTATTCACAACAGTATTTTTTTATATTTAAAAGTGAAGGCCCGATGAAAAAGTCTTGACTGAATTCTCCCTCACAAACAACCTGGACAAAATTGTTCTTCTACTGAAGAAAAAAAACACAGTGTTCACTAAAATCATTTGAAACTGAAAGATATCCATTAATAATGACAGAAAATGAACTAATGAAAATCAGATTCCTATCAAATTGTGGTTCAACAGAAGCATGAAAAAGGCACAAGTAAAACTTGTCTGGCCAAAATTGTCACTAGGTGTGAATATTTGCACAATGTTGCTCAAAAGTCTAAATATGAAAAGGAGGTGTGTTTTCAGGAATTTCCAAGTATTAAGTGCTGTTATTTTTGCATACTGATTAGACATTGAGTGTTTTTTTTTTTTTTCAACATTAATTGATGTCATCACAAAATAGTGGCAGTTAAAGGCATAGTCCATCTCAAATTTACCTCATCATATACTTTTGTAAAGGTTTTAAACCTTTATGGGTTTCTTTCTTCTGATAAACACAAAAGAAGATTATTTTTTGAAGAATGCTGATTGCTGGGACCCATAAACTTCCATAGTAGAAAAAAACAACCCAGGCTCATTTTGAAAACGTATCGTTAAGGTTGAGGTACTTTTTTTGTGCAGTTTTTGCTTTTGCAAATCCACCAGAGGCTGCTGTGTATGCTTTTTGAGATCTCAATTTTCTCTCGAGAGTGCCTTTCGCACCTGCTGTTCTCACGTAAATCCACTAGAGGCCACTGTCGACTGACTGACTGACTGAATGATCCACTGACCAACCCTTCTCCTTCCACAAACCTAACCGACAGTTTTAAAAAGCAATACAGTAAAAGAAAAGCCCTCGCCTGATTTTTACCATGTTTTCTGATTGTTCCACATTCCCACCCTGTTATTTACTTATTTATTTTTTTTTTTGGCTTTTGTTTTTGTCTTACCTTCTTTCTGGAACCGTTCTTTACCAGACTCAAACCCTGTCATCGTGGTCAACTCCTCTCAGCGTCTCATGTCCGCCGACATACATGGCGAGCTAATGGGCAAACTGGTAACAGTGGCAAAGCCTATATAGAGGGAAGCGGTCAACTGGAAAGCACAAACATGGACTGCATCATACTGCCCCGAAGCATTCATTTTAAAGACTAAATGCAGCAATACGTACTTCTGGCTACATACAGTATATCACGATCTCCAGAAATGTATCTATATCGCTTTTAGAATGAACCTATGTTGAAACCAAACATTACAGTGGGTGCCAGCTATCAGCATTTCTAAAATGATCTTCTTTTGTGTAAGAAAAAACTCAAATAGGTTTGAAAATGTGGGGGATGAGTAAATAAGTAGATGTTTTTCATGACAAAATTTTTATTTTTAGTTATAACATGGATAAACCTTTATTAAACTAAACTTTTTCTAAATGTTTTTCATAATTACACAGTTTTGTTTTTTTTAATTATACATCATTAATGTCATGGGATTGTTTCACACCTTTGAGATACTCTCTGTCTTGTCTTGGTTGGGATGGATGTGTCTTATGCTTTAGTTGCATAATCTGAACGAAATACAGCATGAACTGCCAGTTTATTTGTGGTAAAGCATCTTTAATTTCAGAAAGGAATGTATTTGAGTATCTCTGTCTGGTTCCAAATGCTGTGTCCTTAGTTCTATTCTCAAAACTCTACATGAATAATTCATAAATGTACATTTATTATGCATAATACAGTCAGGTATTGGAAAAAATAAGCCTTAACATCTCCACTAACCACTTCTGAGTGAGATTCTCCAGTTCTGCTGATCCATGAATATCTGAAGCCGTACTGGGACCAGCAGCTCATTCACATTCGAAGCCGCACACACCAAAACTGTGTGTTTTTCCTCACACTCAACAAGTGGAAAATTGGACATGCTATAATAAATGATCTGTGGGATATGTTGAGCTGAAACTTCACAGACACATTCTGCAGACTCCTTAGAAATTACACATTGTCAAAAGTGACTGCTTTAGGAAAAAAAGTTTCACGTTGGATTCTAAGTTACCCTGCATGCATCTCAACGATACTCTTTAGTTTATGATGCAGAACAAATGGATGCAGCGGATTTATGGATGTGAAAAAGTGCAATTTTTGAGGTCCATGAGATAATGGTCTTAAACTCTTGCAGCTTTTGCCTCATATGCTGGCTGCGGCAAGTTTAATAATGCATAATAATATTGTTCCAATATCTTATGAGCTTTGGGCCATCAAGACCCTTATTCATTTTAATAAAATGTTAATATTCTCCTTCTCTCTCTGTTGCTCTGTCTCTCCCGGTTTCCTTTGTTCTAACAAATGATACAAAAGCGTGCACTGTTTTGCAGAAATTAGACGATGAAAGCAGGCTAATGCACCTCTGGGGAATCTCTCTTTTTTCTGTTTCTGTCTCTCTCTATCCTTCCCTTGTTCTCTCAATGAGTAGCGAAGTATACTGTAATTACCCATAATGCCTGACATATCAAAAGCACATTAGGGAGGACTTCAAAGGGCTTTCAAGCAAACACATGCATTAAGCTGAACTAACCGCTCTTCTGATGAAACCTCTCCTGACTTCTTTATATGTGAGACAAAAGGACCTGCTGCGTCTCAAGTTCAACATCTCTTTGTCTTCGGCGTTCGTTCTGTAAATGTTTAGGTTCAAATGTTTTGAAATAAATGGAAAGAGTTTTAGCTGTCATCAAATACATTCAGAGTATTTTTTTTGTCTCTGTCCAGATGATCTTCGCATTTGCCATATACACAAATGCTGTTACATCAACAGTCATCAGTTTCATTCTCTTTGGGAGTTGAGCGTTTGGTTTTGTTAATTAGGTTCAGAAACAGCACATTTCCCATGAGTTTTGTTTGTGATAACTGCTCACGCAATCACTGGAAAATGAACAAGACCATTTATGTGTATTTGTGCTGAACTATATTTGAACTGGGATTAATGGTCAGAACAGGCAGAGTCCAGTTTTAAATATTTTTGAAGTGGCAAAACTGAATTAACAGTATCTTAATTGTATGGTGCCATGGGTCACATTAGCATAATTCCCTCATTAAACTCATAATAACTAAATCATTTTGCATTTGACCCACTCTCCTCGTTCCCTAAATTCAACCAATAGTGTTTTAAAAAGCACAGATTGACCAGTGTCCATCCACTTCCCTTAAACCCAACCGACAAAAGCCCTCGTCTAATTTTAGCCTCATTTTCAGATTTTACCACATTCTCACCCTGTTATTTACTATTTTATTTTTTTTTTTTTGGCTTATGGAATTGTCTTGGAACTGTTCTTCGCCAGACTCATACCCCATTGTCGTGATCAACTCCTCTCAACTCGTCTCAAGTCTACAGACATACATGGCGAGCTACTGCACAAATTGGTAACAGTGGGAAAGCAGTCCATACAGAGGTAAACAGTCAGCTGGTAAGCGAGAAAAGAAACAGCGTCATACTGCCCCGTAGCAATTGTTTTAAAGACAAAATGCAATCATATGTACTTCTGGCTACATAATTTGTGATCTCCAGAAATGTATATAGAGCTACGTTTTCAGAATGAGCCTATGTTGGTAAACTATTTTTGAAGTGGCAAACCTGAATTAACAGTATCTTATTTGTATGGTGCCATGGGTCACATTAGCATAATTCCCTCATTAAATCCAAACTCATATTATTAACTGAATCATTTTGCAATACAGTGACCTGCATCAGTCATGCTTTGAGTGTGTAGGTCTGCTATATCTGGATTAATGTTCCAAAATTAAAATACACCAATCAAAGTTTTATTAAGTTAATGTTTATATTTTCGCATGTGGAATCATTAACTCCAGTCACAGAATTAATGACTTAATAATTCATGAAACTCTCAGCGTTGCGTTCACATGTGTGTGGAGAGATATTACATGTGTTCCTCCAGATTATCTAATGGTGCGAGCAGTCTTACTTCAGGATGACCTCACAAAACAAAACGACTGTGGAAAATACTATCCACCCAGAAATTGCGTCTTGTTTTGTTCCAGCACACAGATGTTCAGAACCACCCACCACAAGCTGGATGTCAGAACAAACAGGGTGGAAAAGAATGAAAATGAAATACAGCGAGAATGCAGTGACAAGGAGGTCATGTAATGCTAATTTTGAACTTTTTAGTCGATCTGGATACTAGCTAAAATTCACAGCCTTCTGAGATTTGATAAGTTGATTAGTATTTAAGATAATTTACAAAACTTCATGATATTTGAAGCCTGTATGGCATTCGTTTACCTGTCTGGTCATTTTTTTTTATCTTCTTTTAAGTTTTGGATTTAAAATGGGTTGAAACAACATGAGTGTGAGTAAATGATGATGTTTGGGTGAACTGTTATGTTAAAGGCATATGTGGTGTGATTGAGGTGGTTTACATGCACCATTTTGAAACAGTTTTTTATAGGGCTGGGCGATTCATCAAAGTATTAGAAATCATCATTCGCAACCTATAATCATTCAAATTTTTCCCAGTGACCCCGCGGTGTTTATTATTCTGCATCGAGACCCCTCGCCATTAGCTGATGCTGATGCTGATGTGCACCTCTCAAAATATTTAACTACATGTTGCAATGATGGCTAGCACAAGCTCTGTGATTGGTTTGTTTATTATAGTTGATGAGTGTGGGCGGGGCCGTGAGAGAGGAGTGAGCCTGTTGGAACGAGTGTTTTCTAGTGTCAAGCTCTATATGGAGACTTTTGTTTTGTGTTTACCTTATGATTAAAGTTGTTGCATGTCTGCCGGTTTCCGCCTCTGAATGAGCGAGTTTGAGCTACATCTACATCAAGGTACAGTAACGTTCAGAAAAAAAAACAACACCTGTGACGAAGCTCAATGATCAATGCATGCCTTTAAAATATTATTTACAGGATCAGGATATACAAGTGCTATTTTATTTAAAAGATCCTGCCTATTTTCTACTTTTAATATGAAAAACGTTGAAAATTATTTATTTTGTTTCCAAAAGTGCAAGTTATTTATTTTCACCTATTTATAAGAAAGAGTGACTGTTAGTTTTAGACAAAAACTACTTTAATTTCAGTTGTTCAACGTTGATATTCAGTAATTAATCCTAGATAGTAGATGTAGCGTGTGTTTCCTTTAATTATTATAAAGACAAGTAATGCGCCCTTCATTCAAAAATCTCTCGTTTAATATGTGAGCTTATTTTGTATAAATCCTGTCAGTGAACTATGAGGTTAAGAAAAGAAATAAAATAATTGTTAATTAATCGAAATTCAGTTAAAATGTTCAATTAATCAAGATTTAAATTTCAGGCCAAATCGCCCAACCCTAGTTTTTCCGCATTTCGAATAGGGCTGCACAATATATTGCTTCAGCATCGATATCGCAATGTGATCATTCGCAATAGTCACACCGCCAGTATACACAATATTGAGTCTGGATTATAATTTGATAATCTGTGACTGTGTGAGGGTTTTAAAAGCATGCAAGCACAAGAAACTGTACCCTTTTTTCACTTTGACAAATTAATAACGATTGATTTTATTGAATTGTTTATATATATAAATAAAAAAAAGACTATGCTGTATTATTTTACATTTGATTATTCAACTACTGTATACCTGAAAACAGCTTGACCCCTCGGAAAACAATAAAACAATGTTTATTTAATTTGTATTTTTTTCTTTATTAAATTCATCTAAACATGTAGATTGTTTATTATATTTTATGCACTCCTACACAGAATCATCTAAATCAATGTAAAATGATGAACTCCTTCCAAATAGTTATTCAACTCACCTAGTGAAATTGTATTCGTATCGCATTATATACTGCAGAATAAAAACATATCACAATGTTAGATTTTTCCAGTATCATGCAGCCTTAATTTAGAATGATCAATGGCTATTTTTTATTTCAAATAACTGTCTTAAAGCATGTTGAATTAATTATTGATAATTAAAAGATTCATAAAAAGATTATTTATATCTGTGGAGATATATAGACCAGTTCTGTGTCCACGCAACATGCTCCTCAGCAAAATTTTATTCTAGACATTCAAATGCTTCATACCAATGAGAGAATTAGTCAGTGTGGATGGACTTTTAATATACTATTTGTTTATATCCTTTTTGACAGTATTTTGTGTGTGTCCCTTTGTTCACTGGCTTGTTGGTTGATTGGTGTGATTGTTATTTGCAGGTGTAATGTGTAGCTTGACTATTTCTTGAGCTCTCCAACTGTCTTGTTTAAGTAGTCGAAATGTTGTTACATAAAAAAAATTGAGAGCTCAAGTGGCAGTGTGCTGATTTTCTTTTGACCTTTTGCCAATATTTTGTGTGTGAAAATTAAAGCTGAGAAGAAGACATCAAAATGTCTCTTTTTGAATCAAGTTTCAGTTCTTCCTATTGCGACCGTTATTGCAGTTTAGCAAAAATAGTGCAAACCTGCAAACTGTGACACAGAGGGATTCTTTTGCAGCTTTGTGTTATTAGCCAAGTTGTTGTTTAATTGCACTGGCTTTCAATGTCACTGAAGTGCCTTTAAGCAACCTAATGTTATTTAAGCTACATAATGTTATTTATTATGTTATGTTTTCCCTCTGAGGGCACCGTAAACCGTAAATTACCCTCTCCAGAGACGGCAAGGAAGAATCGTATTACCGAGCAGCAGATTGGCTCATAAAAACGTAATCTCCATGGCGAGTAACACAAACACAAGGATGCTTTAAAGCTTTCTGTATGCTGCTCGATAACGTCAAGGGTTTTCTTGCTGAGGCAACAAAAAAGCAGATGTCAAGGGCGTAAGAGCTTCACTCCTTGCTGAAATGCATGTACAGTATATATCAGTTGCTAAGTTTGCTTAGTTTATGAAGTGGAAAACACTTCTAATGTGAATATACTGTATGCCTACTCTAATGGTACAGTATTTAGCACATTTATCATTTGAAAGGTAATGAGGGACTAATGCTATTATGTTCGGGTCTGTTATCGTGCACAGGCTGTGGTCAGAGATGGAAATATAACACATGGCACACGGCCCTAAATAACCCTAGTGTAGCCATAGAGACCATTCAAACAAAAGTCTGAGTGGTAAATTCTACTTTGACCAGAGCGATACATCACTGACCCACAGCACAGGCCTGATAGGGTTCATTTAGTTAAAGGGATACGCCCTGGTTTTTACAGGGGAGTGTGAACGTCATATCTGGGCTTTGTAGATGTGTGTTTGTGTGCATATGTGACATGTCTGTAATGATAGAGGGCGCATTGAGAGAGGTGGCCTGTCATCAAAAAGATGAATGTGTGTCATTATACATGTGGGCCTGCAAGTGAATGCAAACTTTCATGACAGAAATGAAATGGAAGGACTGCCCATTGACTTTCATTGCATATAAAAAAAAAACTTTACGCTATACAGAATGAATATCTTTGTGTTAAAGGTGCAGGTGATCTGCCTAAATGCTAACTGGTTAGCATAATAGCTTTGAAACACAGTCCCACCCCTTCCATCCAAAGCCATTTCTCCTTAAATCACGAACGTGCTCATTAAAGATGACAGAGACCCACTAGATCATGTCATTCACGAGTTAGAAAACTTTATAGGACTTTATAATACTAAAATTCTGAACGAAATCAGAAATTCTAGCACATTTTCAGTTGTGTAGTTAACTAACTTGTCATAAAGTGCAATATTTCATGCATGCAATGATTGCTGGTCTCTCACTCTCTCACACGCTGTCCTAAATCAACTAATGTATGCTTAGTGGTTGGTAGTTGGTGTGCAGGAATTACACTTATTAGTAAGCACCACTTACATGCTGTTTCACGTCGTTTACATGTCATTTCGACGTCGTTTTTTGGGCTAAATCATGTCGGCCCGTTGTAGACTTCATTTTGCCCAAATATCAACGTCTAAAATTGGTCTGTATTTGGTCCGTCAGATTTGGTCCAAACATAGACCAAATATCGACGTGGTTTTTGTTTTGGCTTTCTGATTTGGTCCAAACATAGAGCGAATACCGACGTGTTTGTTTTGCCAGTCAGATTTGGTCCAAACAGGGAGCACATCACAGGTTTTATTTAAAAATTAACCAATGTGAATACAAAACCAGCTTCAGCTCAGTAAAATAGACTAGGTGGAATAGCGCTATTTACTTATGTTTTGTTGTTAAACTGAATACAAATCTGCCTTATCGAAGCTGTAAAATGTCCCTTATGCAATCACATCACATCACAACGTCACATCAATCTTTAGCCCTGAGATTTAAGAGGCTGAACAATTTTGCTGTGGTGACCTTTGATAAATCAGAGACTAAGCTAAAAGAAAACTAATGAATAAATGAAAGTAATATATGTGAATGGCAAGTGCAATTTTAAATGTAATCTGTGGGTTTTGATACAACACAGTGAGTATGAGTATGTTGTCTAATAATGATCACTTGTTAGTTCAGTAGTGGAAGAGTAGGCAGCCTTTTCTGACAGTTTGAATACATTCGCTTGCATGAGAGAATACACTATGTGTTTTCAACAACTTCTGGAAGTGGTTGAAAGTAGACAAGATTAATGTTGTATGTATGTTTTAGGTTCCCCTTCGGATGGGGAACTCCAATGCTATGTGGAAACTTCCACTATGGGGATTTCGTCAGAATCCAATCATCTGAAAGAGTATAAAAACGGGCCAATGAAATGCCAATGAGTTGGCAGCGTCAGCGTGCACAGCTGGCGTCAATGACAATCAGTCATGCTATAAAGACGCAGCCAGTGCCATGCTCGACATCCTTTCGCTTTCAGAGCCTTTCACGAAGCTTCTGAGAGAGTCTTTGAGGGTATCTCCAACCTGTGTCTACAGAGAGAGATCGAGAAGCAGCTTCTCCCGGTCCAGAGCGCGTATACGCAGTGGCAGATGGTCGAGCTGGGTATTTCTCCCTTGCCTGGCGTCCTTTGGGTCCGGTCCTCCAAGAGCGGTTTGTATATAGGAAAAAAGCTTTCCTAAAATAGCAACACGGTCGTGCAGCGCGTCTTTTTCAAGACGTCACTCCGACCGTGCGTTTCTGGATGCGGTGGTTTCCTATCCCCGGATGATGGGCACGAGCACAGCGTTTCATGTCTGGGGGTCCAGCATGTTAATGCGGTGCTCGCGGGCAGTGCATGCCATCACTGATGTCATGTCTGTTGCGCAGTTAAGATCGCGGCTCGCTCTTGCAAAAGAGCCACCCACCCCAGTTGTCCCCCGCACTGCGGTTGGCACTCGGGCAGATCTGAGGGTTTCAGTGAGAGTAAATCCGCCGCCCCCGGGCCGTGGACCTCTCGCTCCTCCACGCGCTCCATCCAAGCTTCAGGTGAAGAGAAGCGCTCCGTCCTTGGATGGTCGCTCTCTCACCTGATGACACCGGGGGTCAGATGTCCATCGCTGCATCGGAGGATGGGCTGTCATTGTCTGATGAGGATGCGAGCCCGCTCGCTCCCTCCCTCCGGGGTGGAGAGCGCGGCGTTAGCATCTAAAAAGCAGACGTGATGGCCGTGCTTTCTCGGGCTGCTTCGGCCGTGGGTCTGGTGATGGTTTATCCCCCAGCCCCGCGGCCGGACCGACTAGATGGGTGTATGTGGAGGATATAAGGAGGCAAGACCTTCAAAGCCTCCCGTCCCCTTCTTCCTGGAAGTGCACAGTAAACACACGCTGTCCTGAGGGCACTTTTTTCTGCCCGATCTGCGTGCGCTTCCATCCTCACCATCCCTGGAGGTTGGGCTGTCAAGGTCTGACGAGGATTCGAACCCGCTCGCTCCCTCCGGGACTTTGAGCGCGGCGTCGAATCCAGAAGCAGACTTTGCGGCTGTGCTTCCCCAGGCTGCTTCGGCCGTGGCTCTGGAGATGGTTTATCCCCCAGCTCCGCGGCCGGACCGATTAGAGGGGTGTGATGTGGAGGATGAAGGCGAGACCTTCTAAGCCTCCCCATCCCCTTCTTCCTGGATGGGCACAGTAGGCTCACGCAGTGTGCTGCGTGCGCCTTCCCCCTCATCATGCACGCTATGGCCACCTACCAGCGCTACCAAGCGCAGGCGCTGGCCCGGCTGCGCGAGGATGGTTCTGACCCAGGACTGAGCATGCGCTCCGCACCGCAACCGACTATGCTCTTACAAAAAAAAAAAAAAAAGTCGGCTGTGTGTGCCCTGGGAAGGACGATGATCACATCCGTGATCCAGGAATGCCACCTCAGGCTAAACCTGGTGATGTGCGTGACGTTGACAAAGTTCGCTTTCTTAACTCACCCATATCCCAGGCTGGCCTGTTCGGCGACACTGGCGGTGAATTCGCCCAGGAATTCACGCCGGTGATAGAGCAGTCGGAGGCGATGGGCGAGGTCTCTATCGGCGGGATTGTATGACCGCTCCCCCCCGCCGAGCCATCAACATCCACTGCTTTTTTGCCGAGGACGCCCGCCCGCAGCTTTGCTTCGCCGCCCCCGCCTGCGCCTCCGGCCACGCGGCTGCGCCGAGTATCGCGCCGGCAACCAGCGTCCCCCGCCCAGGGCGCCGCTAAGTTCGGTAAAACGGACCGCGAAGCGTCCCTGAGGCGGGCCATCTGGGGAGGAGGGAATTTGCTCTTTCCCCGCTGGAGGGCGGGGCACGTTATTTAAAGGCGTAAAAAAAAAAAAAAAAAAAAAAAACGCCATCAAAATCCTCAGTGAAAGAGCACTTTTCCCCCCCTCCGGATGTGGACAGCCCGAACACTGCCAGTCTGGGACGCTATGCCTTCCAGCTCGCAGGATCGGTGCATTTCGCCAATGGCTCATGGAGCACGAGAGAACGGTCTCCTTTCTCTCCACTCCCAGCCCCTCTCCTGGAGTTTGAGTGCGAGACGAGAACATCTCCTCTCCTGCTCTCCTGTGGGACCCCAGCGCTCCCCAGATGAGCCCACTCACTCCACGCTGCCCCGCCGCTGGCACGTCAGCGATCGTGCAGGTGGGACCATTTGCGGGGGCTCTGCCTGCCTGGTTAGCGCGGGCCAGCCCATCGCAATGGCTCATCCATACGACCAGACTCGGCTATGCGATTCAGTTCGCTAAACGGCCTCCCAGGTTCACGGGCGACCAGGGTCAGTCCTGCGTCCGCCCCTGTCTTGCGAGAGGAGATTGCTGTCCTCCTGGCGAAGGATGCAATCGAGCCGGCCCTCCAGCCGAGATGGAGCGCGGATTTTACAGCCCGCACTTCATCGTGCCCCAAAAAAAAAAAAAAAAAAAAAAAAAAGCGGTGGGCTATGGCTAATCCTATATCTGCACATTTTGAACCGCTGCCTCCACAGGCTGCGCTTCGGAATGCTTATGCAGATGCGCATCACGCGATGCGTTCGTCCTCAGGATTGGTTTGCAGCAATAGATCTGAAGGACGCGTATTTTCATATCTCCACACTTCCACGCCACCGGCAGTTTCTGCGGTTTGCGTTTGAAGGTCGAGCGTGGCAATACAAGGTCCTCCCCTTCGGGCTCTCTCTGTCTCCGCGAGTTTTCACCAAGCTCGCGGGGGGTGCCCTCGCGCCCCTTCGGCTCGCCGGCATCCGCACGCTCAATTATTTCGATGACTGGCTGATTTTTAGCTCACTCTCGGGAGCAATTGATTATGCACAGAGACAAGGTGCTCCGGCACCTCCGCCCGTTGGGGTTTCAGGTCAACCGAGAAAAGAGCAAGCTCGCCCCCGTGCAGAGCATCTCCTTTCTCAGGTTGGAGCTGGACTCGATCACTATGGAGGCGCGCCTCTCACGAGAGCGCGCCGAGGTAATGCTGAACTGTCTGAGAGAGTTCGACAGGAAAAAAAGTGGTCCCCCTGAAATTATTTCAGAGGCTCCTGGGGCATATGGCATCCGTAGCCGCGGCCACGCCGCTCGGATTGCTCCAAATGAGACCACTACAGCATTGGCTTCACGATCGGGTCCCCAGACGCGCATGGCACGCGGGCCCACACCGAGTGACTGTCACTGCGCTGTGTCACCGCACCCGCACCCCCTGGAAAGGACCCCTCCTTCCTACAGGCCAGTGTGCCCCTAGGTCAGGCGTCCAGGCAGGCTGTCGTTTCGGCAGATGCCTCCAGTATGGGGTGGGGGGGCCGTGTGTAGCGGGCATGCTGCTGCGGACCTGTGGAGGGGAACCCAGCTGCATTGGCATATCAACTGCCTAGAGCTGTTGGCAGTGTTTCTCGCTCTGCGCCGCTTTTTACCGGTGCTGAGGGGGCAACACGTGCTGGTCAGGACGGACAGCATGGCCGCGGTAGCGTATTCCATCCGGATGGGGGGTATACGCTCCCGCTGCATGTCTCAGCTCGCTCGCCGTCTGCTCCTCTGGAGTCATACGCGGCTGAAGTCGCTGCTTGCTATTCACACCCCGGATGGGCTCAACCGTGCGGCCAACAGGCTCTCACGGCAGCTCCTTCCCCGGGAGAATGGCGACTCCACCCCGAGTCATGCGTAAGTATGCACTCCCCCCAGTGAGCCTACTCGCGCAGTTTCTGTGCAAGGTCAGGGAGGACGAGGGGCAGGTCTTGCTAGTTGCGCCCCTGGCCCAACCGGACCTGGATATCAGAACTCTCCCTCCTCGCGACGCCCCCCCTGGCGAGTCCCTTTGAGAGAGGACCTACTCTCTCAGGGACAGGGCACCATCTGGCACCCTCGCTTAGTTCTGTGGAACCTCCACGTGGGGTCCATAAGACGCGACGAGGAAGACTTAGGTAACCTACCGGTGGCGGTGGTTAATACCATCACTCAGGCTAGTGCACCCTCTACGAGGCATGCCTACGCCCTGGAGTGGAGTCTATTCACTGAGTGGTGCGCTTCTCGCCGAGAAGACCCCCGATCTTGCCAGATCAGTGTTGTGCTTTCTTTCCTTCAGGACAGGTGGAGCGAAGGCTGTCGCGCTCCACACTGAGGGTTTACGTGGCCACCATCTCCGCTCATCATGGTGCGTGGATGGCGGCACCGTGGGGAGGCATAACCTCATCATCCAGCTCCTCAGAGGTGCTAGGCGGATGTTTCCTCCCCGCCCCCCTCTCATACCCTCTTGAGATCTCGCGGTAGTGCTACGAGCCTATGTGGGGATCCCTTCGAACCACTCGACTCAGTATCCTTGAGATTTCTGTCCTTGAAGACAGCTCTGCTGGTCGTGGTGGCATCGGTTAAGAGGGTTAGGTACCTGGAGGCATTTTCGGTCAGTGACTCGTGCCTAGAATTCGGGCCGGCCTACTCTCACGTTGTCCTGAGACCCCGGCCCGGCTATGTGCCCAAGGTTCCTACCACGCCGTTTAAGAATCAGGTAGTGAGCCTGCAAGCGCTGCCCGCGGAGGAGGCAGACCCAGCCCTTTCATTGTTGCGTCCTGTTCGCGCTTTGCGAATATATGTGGACCACACTCAGAGCCTTAGATCCTCTGACCAGCTCTTTGTCCATTACAGTGGTCGGCAGATGGGAAGTGCCATATCTAAACAGAGGTTGGCCCACTGGATAGTGGATGCCATCTCCCTCGCCTTTGGGCCAGGGTGAGCCGTGTCCCCCGGGGGTGAGAGCACACTCCACTACGGAGCATCGCATCCTCCTGGGCGTTAGCACGCGGTGCCTCTCTGACAGACATTTGTAGAGCTACGGGTTGGGTGACACCCAATACATTTGCAAGGTTACATCTGCGAGTGGAGCCGGTTTCCTCAAGGGTATTAGGCAACCCTTGGTGATTGAGGAAACGATTTGGTTGAGGTGTCGAAACACGCTTGCTGCGCCACTCTCCCTAACCCGGAGATACGTGCGCTTTTTCAGCTTTGTCAGTTTAGTTCCCCATTTCTTTGGCGAACCCTGCAGAGTTCCTCCGAGGCCCCCAGCACCTGACTCAGCGGAGGAGTCAGGTGTTGGCCCGTTACGTTGTCGGCATGCCCGCTGGTCAGCCCGCGTTCTGGGTATAGGTGCCTGCTATGTGTGATCCCCGCTGGCGATCCCATACGTTCACTCAGCCACGGTATAGTCCCCCCTTCTAGGGCAGGCTCGTGTCTTCCCTCCCTGCTAACCATCCTTATGCAAGGACTCCCCATCTCTGGGCTAGTCCATAGGTTGTCACCAGGTCTCCCCTCTGGGTAACAGGTGAGCTCCGCAGCGTCCTCCCTATCGGGACTGAACGCTTTCCCAACGTACTGTCGTATCAAAACCTATTTTACTAGGTTATTGCGACTCCCCGAAAAATATAACTGTTTCTGAACAGGTAAGTGAGGGCCAGGGGATACGTTGGAAGACTGTGTCTCGGGGCGTTGTAGGTGCGCTCGCTCTACTGCGTGGCACACCCTTCGCCAGGGATGCAGTAAGGTTCTTTCGTTGTGGCGTTTTCCATAGATTTCCCCATAGTGGAAGTTTCCACATAGCATTGGAGTTCCCCATCCGAAGGGGAACGCTACGGTTACTAAAGTAACCCTTCGTTCCCCGAGGGGGGAAACGGAAATGCTATGTTCCTTCGCCACAACGATTGTCCCTTAGCTGTTGAGCGTGAAAGTCTCTTCAGCTATAAAAGGATGTCGAGCATGGCACTGGCTGCGTCTTTATAGCATGACTGATTGTCATTGACGCCAGCTGTGCACGCTGACGCTGCCAACTCATTGGCATTTCATTGGCCCGTTTTTATACTCTTTCAGATGATTGGATTCTGACGAAATCCCCATAGTGGAAGTTTCCACATAGCATTTCCGTTCCCCCCCTCGGGGAACGAAGGGTTACTTTAGTAACCGTAGCGTTCTGTGTACACCTGATATTATGGTGTGGTTTGGTTGATCAGACCACACTTTGAACTAGACTTTATTGTAGGGATGAAAAGGAAGGGTAAGGGAACAATGGGATGAAGAGGAGCAGAAATAAGAGGATAAACAGTAAACTGGTACAGTAGGTAGCTTGATTGGGCGTCCTAAGATGATTGGATACCCAGAGACTCAGAGTGAGGGTACCATCTCTGTAATATTTTGGTAGAGTGATTGGACCCGCTTATTCAACCCATGAGGGAAGAGAGAGTTATAAAGATTGTTAATGGGAGGAAAGGAAATAGAGGGAGGGTTCGATAGAATGAAAAGAACAGTGCTAGAGGGCTGGTCTGCCTTAAATAAGTTTTAGGGAGTAGATGATTGGTTAAGAAGGCAAAGTGAAGCGTGGTCCCGCTGCTGAACCTTTGTTAACAAGTTAACTACATTTATTAACTTTTAGGCGTTTATTTCAAAGTGGACAAGCTTAAAACATTTTCACCCCTGTTTAAATGCGTTTAGTACTGTCCACAGGTCATCAGAAACTCAACTTAATTCCAAGTGCAAACAGGGCATTACACTCCATTTACATCTATATTTAGTATCACATCCTACTACAAGATGTAAACAAAACCTTAAAGTGCTTAGTTTCAAATGTACATGTGAAATTTAGTGTCTTAGTGCAGATTCATTTTTATTCAAGCCAGTTTTAGTTTGGAAAACATAGAGGGTGAAAAGTGTGTCTGTGTGCTTCTGTCAAGCCTGTCCAAAAATCCAAGCCCTGAAGCTACGGTTGTGCTGCAGGAGTTTCTGCACCAACAAGACTAAACACATTGTGAAGCTTGTAAGAACATTTGCTCTGTATTGATATTCCAGATACTGCAAAAACATATGTAGCAGTGCTGCAACAAATACTTATAATGAGATGCTACAATATCACTGACCAGAACAGAAATCCATTATTAAAGCTGGTGGAGCATGTGAATATCTTTTGCAGCTATCCTATCCTCTACAGCTATTATCTGAGCTACTGAGTCCCCTCTTCACAACCCTAGTGTATAAAACTTTATGAAAAGAGTATCCAGATGTGCAGCGCACGATCAATATCAGCGGTCTGAAGCGCCTCAAGCTATTTGCAGTGTGTGTGTGTGAGTGTTTGGGTGTGTGTTTGAGAGCATGTTTACTCACATGTTTTGTTCGGTTGCTGGAGACGGTTTTAGAGTTGACCAAATGAGAGTGTGTAAAAGTGGGTGGGATATTTTAATGGATACATTTAACACCCTTTCATGATTTAAAGAGCAAATGAAGGAACAGCTCAAATTATGTTGCAGTTTTTTCCGACTGCTTTTCAAAACAGTGTCACCTTTTTTTAAATCTCTACACACAATTCCCAAAACTGCACACACAAAATGCAAAATGCCTCACATCTCCTTCAAAATGTAACAGTGCATTCAAAATGCCATAAACAAACGTCAGAATGAAGCATTTGCATCAAATGGCAAACACTTCTTTCATAATAGTAAATGTTTGGATATAGCATGTAACCACTGTCGTTCTAAATCTAAATCTCTGTGCTCTTTATAGGCTTATATCTACAGTTCAATAAGATGTTCTGCAGTGACAGTAATCTGTTGAGAGAGGGAAAAAGTACACTGCAACACCAATCACATGTAGAAACAGAAAATATTTATTTGGCCATACATTAAAGTTTTTAATGATTGCTAACACACTAAAATTAAACTTTTCCCACAATTAGCAAAACCTTACACTTAAGGAGCAAAACACAAGGCTAGATCTGCACAACTGTAAGCACATAGTCAGCTTCACACTTTTCGCAAAACACAGTGATTTGCAAATCACTAAACACACTTGGATGCTTTTGGCACAGATATTTTTCATATTGGAATTTTCTTACAATTTCAAAGCAAAGGCCTTCAAATGAACACACACATGAACCATGGGTTAAACACAGCTATCAGGTGTGCACACACACTGGTGCAAAACTGTAGGCACCAATCAGCTGTAACCACAATAAAAAACAAAAAAAGTATAAACTCTTAGTCTTCATTAAATATGTTTACAGTAGTGTAGTTATAAATATTAGTCTTCAATAAATATATTTACAGTAGTATAGTTATAAATATTAGTCTTCAATAAATATGTTTACAGTAGTGTAGTTATAAATATTAGTCTTGAATAAATATGTTTACAGTAGTATAGTTATAAATATTAGTCTTCAATAAATATATTTACAGTAGTGTAGTTATAAATATAGTCTTCAATAAATATGTTTACAGTAGTGTAGTTATAAATATTAGTCTTCATTAAATATGTTTACAGTAGTGTAGTTATAAATATTAGTCTTCAATAAATATATTTACAGTAGTGTAGTTATAAATATAGTCTTCAATAAATATGTTTACAGTAGTGTAGTTATAAATATTAGTCCTCAATAAATATGTTTACAGTAGTGTAGTTATAAATATTAGTCTTCATTAAATATGTTTACAGTAGTGTAGTTATAAATATTAGTCTTCAATAAATATGTTTACAGTAGTGTAGTTATAAATATTAGTCTTCATTAAATATGTTTACAGTAGTGTAGTTATAAATATTAGTCTTCATTAAATATGTTTACAGTAGTGTAGTTATAAATATTAGTCTTCAATAAATATGTTTACAGTAGTGTAGTTATAAATATTAGTCTTCATTAAATATGTTTACAGTAGTGTAGTTATAAATATTAGTCTTCAATAAATATATTTACAGTAGTGTAGTTATAAATATAGTCTTCAATAAATATGTTTACAGTAGTGTAGTTATAAATATTAGTCTTCAATAAATATGTTTACAGTAGTGTAGTTATAAATATTAGTCTTCATTAAATATGTTTACAGTAGTGTAGTTATAAATATAGTCTTCAATAAATATGTTTACAGTTGTTACATGCCAGCACTTATTTGGTTATTTTATTGTTCATTATTGTGTCTCATCATGTGTTTCTGTCTGTCACCCAGTCCACTTCTCTACTTGCTCCGCCTACTCCCATCTCTGATTGGCTGTTTCACTTGTTGTTGCTACAACCAACCACAACTCCCCTGCTACCTGATTGGTTGCTACTCTGTCCAAGTCCAGCCAATCCCGGCATGACACCTGGCCTTTAAAAAGGGTTTCAGTTTGTTAGTTCAGGAGCAGAATCTCTGACTCTATGTTTGACACTTTGCTCGACACTTTGCTCTTTTGATTGTTGTATTGTGGCTTGTTTGTTCGGTGTGCTTGGTTAGTGTTTGATAGTTTGTTATCCCCATTTATCAGTATTGTTCGTCATGGTTTAATTTACACTCTGTTATTGTTGTTCAAGTTTGTTGCTGTCTGTTCTCACCTTTTGATTCGCCATATCTTCCCTAACCTCATGTTTCCCTGTGAGTTTAGAAAGACTGGTAGGTAAGTACGTCACGTGACATACATATCAACAAGTAGATTAACATTTGTCTAGACACACCAGGTAAGAGGGTGTGTGCCAACCAGTGTATTTTTGGTTTAATGTGTTAGTCAGTGTAGATTAGATAGGACGTCATTGACGTTGAAGATTTCTTTTTCATATTTTTTTTGTTTATTAGATTAGGTTTAGAGGGGATTTGTTGTGAATATTAGTAAGACTGTTTGGTTTTGTTTGGTTCTTTTATTTAGCACCGCCCATATAGCCAGTCTTTCTAACATTTCATTGTTTATTGTCTTTAACCTTGTATATTTTGTAAATACCTCACTCACTGATTCACCCTCAATTTTTGTAAATAAAATCACATATTTCTCCACTTATTTCTGCTGTCCATCCTTACTTTGTATCACAATTTGATTTTGAGTTTTTGCAATAACCAATTCCTCAGTTAAATGTGCAACCCCGCACTCCTAGACTAAAGGGGTTGTAACAACAGTAGTGTAGTTATAAATATTAGTCTTCAATAAATATGTTTACAGTAGTGTAGTTATAAATATTAGTCTTCATTAAATATGTTTACAGTAGTGTAGTTATAAATATTAGTCTTCAATAAATATGTTTACAGTAGTGTAGTTATAAATATTAGTCTTCAATAAATATGTTTACAGTAGTGTAGTTATAAATATTAGTCTTCATTAAATATGTTTACAGTAGTGTAGTTATAAATATTAGTCTTCAATAAATATGTTTACAGTAGTGTAGTTATAAATATTAGTCTTCAATAAATATGTTTACAGTAGTGTAGTTATAAATATTAGTCTTCAATAAATATGTTTACAGTAGTGTAGTTATAAATATTAGTCTTCATTAAATATGTTTACAGTAGTGTAGTTATAAATATTAGTCTTCAATAAATATGTTTACAGTAGTGTAGTTATAAATATTAGTCTTCAATAAATATGTTTACAGTAGTGTAGTTATAAATATTAGTCTTCAATAAATATGTTTTCAGTAGTGTAGTTATAAATATTAGTCTTCATTAAATATGTTTACAGTAGTGTAGTTATAAATATTAGTCTTCAATAAATATGTTTACAGTAGTGTAGTTATAAATATTAGTCTTCAATAAATATGTTTACAGTAGTGTAGTTATAAATATTAGTCTTCAATAAATATGTTTTCAGTAGTGTAGTTATAAATATTAGTCTTCAATAAATATGTTTACAGTAGTGTAGTTATAAATATTAGTCTTCAATAAATATGTTTTCAGTAGTGTAGTTATAAATATTAGTCTTCAATAAATATGTTTACTATAGCTATAAATATTACAGTTTTTTCAAACTGTTTACAAACAAAATAATTTCTTTGTCAGACTGAACCATCTCACTCGAAATGCAAAACTACACCTCAAATCTCCAAAACCAAAAGCTATTTCTTAGTCTTGAACTCAGTTTTTCATTTGCATTAAACATTTTTTTCAAAACACCTGCACACAATTCTCTACCTAAAACACAAAAATCTAACAGGAAGCCATTTGCTTTCCTTTTCCAAACACAACCAATCAAAACGCTACACTTATTCACAAGGTTAAACACACACTGTTTAAATGTGGAAACACTACTTTCTTTACTGATCACTAACCAATCACTGCTTTACTCTAGTATAGGCCAAAGGTGATGGGACATTGGGCTGTTCTGGTCCAAAAAAATGGTTTCTCACCCGTCCATAATTTGTAGTTTTGTACCTATCCCATTTTCACCTTTTCTGAATCCTAAATTCCTCTAAAAAAGAATAGAGGTATTATTCTGAGCCTAGCGCTTTAAAGTGTATGATGGCCAACCATGATACTTTTCCAGACAATGGATGTAAAAATGTAAAAAAAAAAAACATATGTAAAGCAAAAGTACTGTATATTCTCCAGAATACAGTAAAGAACACAACTGTGTCCATGGGGTCTTGGAGGGAGAAGTGTCTATTGCCTGGAGAAGCGTCATGCAGGCATAGTGTTGGCCATCACACACTTTCCAGAGCCATGCTGAGAAAAATTCATACATTTTTTGAAATTTGGATTTAGAAAAGGTTAATATAAGGGTAAGTACAAAACTACAAATTGTAGATGGGTGGCAAACCATTTATTTATTTTTGACAAGAACAGTGTGGTGTCCTGTCACATTTTGACCTATTCATAGGCTTTTACTACAGTAAAGCAGTGATTGTTTAGTGATCAGTTAAGAAATTAGTGTTTCTACATTTGAGCAGTGTGTGTATGTGACCGGTTGAATAAGTGTAGCATTTTGATTAGTCGTGTTTGGATAGAAAGCAAATGGCTTCCTGTTATATTTTTGTGCTTTAGGTAGGGAATTGTGTGTAGTGTTTTGAAAAAACTGTCTTATGTGATTGAATATTGAGTTCAAGGCTGAGAAATAGCTTCTGGTTTTGGAGATTTGCTGTGTGGTTTTGCATTTTGAGTGAAAAGACTTTGTGTGTAAGCAGTTGAAAAAAAGTATCAGAGCAAAATAAATTCTTACTCCCATCTCAACACATACAGTATACAGTAGCCACTAATTCCCCTAAGGTTTTTAATACATTTCAGTATTAGCATCGTTTTTCAACATGAAGAGAAACTCACTGCTTTTATTTGAATGCCTTATATGCCAAAACCAAGACACAGCATGCATTTGTGAAAGTAGAAATTATAATATTATGGATATTTGATTTTTCATATACTTTTTTGAGAAACCAAATCAAAGCCCCTAAAACCCTAATCACTTCCAATTAACAGGTAGATAAAAGATCTGTTAGAGTTTGTTTAAAAAACTGATGAGGACACTAATTTGTCACAATTTGTCACAAGATACAGCAAAGCCATTGATAAAACTTCTCCAAGCAGCACATGTAGAATGTGTTTGTTATTGCTTTTTGTCTGTTCCTCGCATAAATCAAACATCTGGACTCAAAAGACTTGGAATATTGTAAATGTTTAATAACTTTAAGCTAGTCATGACTGCCTGAAATATCCTGTCTTCTGTGTTGACAAATGGTTAGGTTTAAGCTCAGGACACACCAAGCAGATGAAAACCGGCAGTGTTGCTGCCTCGCGTCGGCTGCGTCTGGTCTAGTCTGAACAAATCAAACAGATGACAGCTGGCTGAGACTAGAATGTGCATTCTGTGTGCGTGTGTATATGTGTGATAATGTGAATTTCCATACCTGCAACTTGTAGTTCTTATCCTTCGATATATAATATTAACCTCCCTCATTCCGGAAGGTTTAGGGTTAGGTTTGTATTAGGTCAGGCCAGACAGAATCTGCAAGAGAATTTTGTAAAAAAAATCTGTGGATTTATGCGGAATAATTTTAGGAGTATCATAACTACAAACTTAATTTATGAACTCAACAAATAATACATTTTTAACTTTTATTTAATGTTTACAATACAAATTCAATTAGATTCAGTTATCTGGTAAACAAAGCAAGTCTCTCGTATAATATATCTACTAAAAGAGAGAACATACTACTTTACAAACTGTACTGAAAATAAATCATATTAATATTTTAATATTACTCTTATTATACCACAATAATGTTAGTGAAATGAATTTAAAAACTGAATAAATATACATTTACACACATTTACATAAGTAAATACATGGACTCTGGAATCTGTGGATTTCTGCATTTGCTAGTCTAGTATTAGGCAGTCAGGTAGAGACTTCAATGAGGGTGTAATAGTTTGGCATGGGGTGAAAACAGTGCCAGAACTAGTACTGTACACAATCTGTAAACAAAGCAATTTCCTTCCCTTACGTTTACTTACCAACTTTGTCAATCACTACATAGGTGTTCACTCATGCACATTTGAAAAGAGGGCAGTCTCTCACAATTGTACATGCTGAATCACACAAAGTCTTATTAATTTTATTTTATTTTTTTAGAATTATTTTTTAGGAGGTTTGACCTTTATTGTATAGGACAGTAGAGAGTACTGACAGGAAAGCATAGGGAGCAGAGAGAGGGGAAGGATCAGCATAGGACTGCGAGGCGGGAATCAAACTCGAGTTACAATTTTCAAGTTTAAAATGTTTTTAAAACAGTGCATGTTCATAATGAATTACATCGATTTTACCGTCTTTACTTTATCACCACAGCCGCATGTCAGTACAATTATAAAAGAAGACGCTTCAATCCCAATTTGTGGATGTTAAATCGGGTTTATTTTGTACATTAACATAACGGATATCCATACAGCAGTGGATATTAACCTGTATCCTCAGTGCAATGTTAAATGTGCACACTGTGTGTATGTGTGTGTGTGTGTGTGTGTGTGTGTGTGTGTGTTTACTGTGCGTAAACTTTGTATCTTGTGTGACTCATCGATGCAGAAAGGCTTTAATTAACTCCACACAAATACATCAAATAATCATTGGGAAAGTTCTTCCTGTAGTAGTTCTCACAAACATTATGTGAGATCTGCTTCCTTCATGTCTTCATGTCATTAAAGGCACAGGCCACAAAAACAGCTACATTGTGTTCAGAGCAGAACATTTTCTGAAAGGTATAATAAATAATCTGATGGGTGTTTTGAGCTGAAACTTTTCAAACACATTCTGGAGACACAAAAGACTCATGTTAAATCTTGAAAAAGGGGTAAAATAGGTGCCTTTTAAAACCACATTGCGCCATTATGAACACATAATAGGCTGCTGGAGGTTGCTGTTTGGCTTGCTGCTAAAACGGTGTCAACACACTGAGCCAGTGACTCTACAAGAGCCCTGAAGCTCTCCTGTCATATTTGACACCACAGTGTCAACAGTAAGTCATATAGGATGTGAGATTGAGCCACCATGGATCAAATTTGTTGGTCTAGCAAATCCTACAGACGCTGTATAGAATTGAGATCTGGTGAATCTGGAGGTCATCATGAACATTATGTTCAAACCATTCCTGATCATTGTACGCAGTGTGGCAAAGCGCATTGTCTTCCTGAAAGATTTCCATCACAAATCAGCATCGCCATAAAGGAGTGTACTTGGTTTGGAACAAAATACTGTAGGTAGCATATGTCAAATTTATGCTCCAGGTTTTCCCAGCAGAGCATTGCCCAGAGGGCTAAACTTCCTGCTTCGACTTGCCATAGTCCCACAGTGCATCCTTGTGCCTGCACTTTGCACATGAAATTAGAAAAAAAGCACTTAGTGTACTAAGCTAACATCCACCAGCAGTGGATGGATGGGTCATCTTAGTGACTCTGTTCTGTGGCCATGCTCACTCACCGCTTTATTAGGTACACCTTACTAGTACCGGGTTGGACCCCCTTTTGCCTTCAGAATTGCCTTAATCCTTTGTGGCATAGATTCAACAAGATACTGCAATCATCTATTGTCCAATTTTGGTGAGCCAGTGCAAATTGTAGTCTCAGTTTCTTGTTCTTAGCTGACAGGAGTGGTACCCGGTGTGTTCTTCTGCTGCTGTAGCCCATCCACCTCAAGGTTGGACGTGTTGTGCGTTCAGAGATGCTCTTCTGCATACCTCGGTTGTAACGAGTGGTTATTGAGTTACTGTTGCCTTTCTATCAGCTCAAACCAGTCTGGCCATTTTCCTCTGGCATCAACAAGGCATTTGCGCCCACAGAATATATATAGCTGTGTGTGTGTGTGTGTTGTGACACATTTTTCCTATAACCATCATCAAAATTGTATGTGACTCGTAGTCACCTAACACCCTTGTTGTTGGTTTGGGGTTTGTCCCTCCTCAGACCACGGTTGGCAAATTCTCACCACTGCTGACCAGGAGGAACCCATAAGCCTTGCTGTTTCACAACATACTCTGACTCAGTCACTTTGCCTTAACAATCTGCTCTTTGTCAGTTTTTATTCCTGTTGTACAGATTTCTCCCGCATTCAACACACTGATTATTGATTGTTTGCATATCATTGAATCTATCAAGACCTTAATATATGGCCAGAAACATGTTTTAGATCATCAATTTATAACAATTTCATAATTTATTTTGACAGGACATTTCCCATGCCCTACATATTTGTGTATTGACCTGTGTAAAGCTTTGGAGTATCCTTCATGTTCAAAAAATACCATTGAAAGGAAGCACACTACACCAAGGGCTCATTTGCCCACATGTGACGTGTTGGGGTGAGAATGTATTGAAGCCCAAGACAACATGTTTTAAGAGTGGGCTTCTTCTTCCCTGAGCCCTGTGAGTTAATCATACAAACTTACAGGGTGTTAAATAGGCCCTTATATAGCAGGACAAGCAACCCCCAATTTTACCCCCCAGTCAGCAACCCTGAACACAGGTAGAGCGGCGTCACACACATTAATGAGAGCATGATTGGCTATGAATGGGCTGCTTTGTGAGGTGTGTGTGAAACCGATTACTGTTTAAACAGAGCAAGTTGCTCAAGGCTGAAAAGTTAGTCTCCACTAAATAGATTGAGCTCTTGTTGAACAGTGTTAAAGGAGTTTCTGTCAAAAGGAAAGCTCAAGTTTAATAGTGTATGTTCATCCACAACAGATGTGAAACACACAAAGCCACAAGGGCATGTGCAGCGTGTGCTTATGCATTTACCATGTGTGTTAATGAGGTGAAAAACAGCTTCAAAGCAGATCAAATGAAGGGAAGTCACACACATTGACCTGTGGCAGTACACAAACACAGCTTGCCTAGCTGTGTGAATGGTGACACTGTTGGGGGTGTCTTTTTTACATTTTACAATAAGCTTTTATTTATTATATTGAGGGTAAAACTGAAAATGTTTTATGCATTTATTCTTACAACTACAAAAGGCAAACAGTGTTTGACAGTGCATTTTTTTTGTAAACAAAATTCATTATTGTCTGTGTAAATGCAAAAATAGGATTTTATGAATGGTGACATCATGCACATACATCTTATTTTTGAGTACTTGATTAACAAAAAGCAATGGTGGACTGACACAGGTGTATTGTACTATATGAAGTCACATAGCCAACTGCTAGCCTGGCATGAAAGGCTGTACGCAAAAGGAAAAAATAAATGAAGTTCCTAATAGGGCTGTGAGATGTGGGGAAAATATCTAATTGTGATTTGTTCGACAGATATTGCGATTTCGATTTGATTTGTGGTAAAATTTTTTAATTAAGCTTCAGCTCAATCACACTTCTCATATAGCCCCCTGTGGTGCATTTTTAAGTGCTGGTTGTTGTATTTCCTTGTGCTGGCAACAATTCTGTGACAGCTATTGCAAATGACCTGTTTTTGTTTGGTGTATGAGACTTTGAAACCGAAATATTACCATATTACCGACGTTCTGTTTTTAAAAAAATATTAATTAGTCTATTAATGCTTCTGGAGCAGCATATGCCATCATTCCACTCATCTGCGCTTTCCTGTTTGTTTGTTTTATTGTGGGCATTCTGAATAGTTCTGTTGCACTGTTCTGATTGGGCAGAACAAAAGTATGCTCACTCAATTGGCTAGTAAGACACACACAAACACCAGTCTTGCATTTGCTCTGGGTGGGGAAAATTAAATAATATATACTCATATCGCAGGCTCTTGTGATTAGCTAATCGTAACGTTTCAAATTGCGATTGCGATTCGATTTCGATTAATTGCACAGCCCTAGTTCCTAGCATAAGTTCGGGAGAAGCCAGTCAGGTGGGTCAGTTAATCATCGCGGGTATGTATAAGTAGTGGTCATTGCACCAGTTGTTTCAGTTGAGTTTTTTCCGGCATCTCTCTGCCTCACCGTCTCCTTTTTTTTTTTCTTTTTTTTTCAAAATGTAAAAAAAAAATTATTAAATAAAAATTAATTAATTAATTAATTTAAAAAAAGGAGGACTCATACAGTACTAGGAGGTCAGGGAGGTCCGAGCTCTCTTTGAGGGTTGGACCCCTGCTTCAGGACATCAACGCCAAAATCGTTTACCATGTTGACACAATTGATTGAGCAGGTGAACTTGTGAAAAGGCCAAAAAATCAGTTTAGCGTACCTTTATTGTTTAATATAACTTGAAAAAACAATGGCCAGTATTTCTGCTGTTGTAATGAATGTTAATTCACACATACAAACACTTTAAGAATTTCAAGATGTACAAATTAATAACATTTGTTGATGTAACAGTATGTGAGTAAACAAACAGATATTATAAAATACATTCTCAAATGCAGTCTTTATTTCAGAGGTCGCCACAGAGGAATGATCCACCAACTATTCCTGTACATATTTTACACAGCTGATGCCCTTCCAGCCACAACCCAGTACTGGGAAACATCCACACACACTGATTCACACACACACTCATACACTACGGCCAATTTAGTTTATTCAATTCACCTATAGTGCATGTGTTTGGACTGTGGGGGACACCAGAGGAAACTGACGCCAACACAAGTAGAACAAGCAAACTCCACACAAAAACCATCTTGTTGTGAGGTTACAGTTCTAGCCACTAAGCCACCATGCCGCCCCATGCCATGGGAAAACCATAGGTGTAGAAGAAAATTCTTCTCAAATATGTATAGCACATTTCACAGTAACAAAGATACGGCAAAAAACACATTGAATAATTTTCAAATTATGAAGCATATTTGCCATAATATTTTTCTACTTCATCAGAAAAGATTATTTCCAGTGCAGTAAATTAATATGTTTATTTTAGGTTAATGAATTTAACCTTTTAAAACAGATCTTAAACAGATCTTTTAATCCCATTAAGTTTGTGCAGGTCCTGTTTTGATATGATTATATGCATTGCTATGGAGACATGTTAATATGCAGCTGTCAATCAATTCGGTGGGCGGGGAAACCGCACTCCTACATCACATTTCGGTGGGCCTCAGAATGGACGGGATTTGGATCCTATTTTAACGTCAGAACATTTTTAAAAAGAGATTTATTGTGTTTATATCACCCCACTATGACTGTGGACATATATACCTACACACAGTACTGTCCAAACAGCTTACAAATGATGATTTTCATCATAGATGCCCTTTAAGCCAAATTTTAGTTAAAAAAAAAAAGTTAAAGGCAACAAGAACACACACTCACACATATTCACAAATGAATTATGCTCAGTTTATGTTAACTGTGAAGCATGGAAATACAGTTTAAATGGTTTTGGCACTCCTCACAATGCATGCACATCTGCATGTTATGAATTTATCTTTTTGTTTGAGTTTTCTTTAAAAACACATATTACTATTCCAGCCAAGAGTCTCTCTGGAAGGAACAGATTGAACGAGAGAGAAAGAGAGATGGCACTCTCTTATTTCCTTGAGCTCTGTCACCTGGCCAGCCGTAATCCATCATGCTGTGAAGGGTCTCAAACACAGGCGCGCACACACACTTACACACACACAGACACACCGGTGAACGTGCTGGTAACCCCATCTCACCCTTTGTGGCCTTGATTAAAATGGGACCAAGTCGAAATAAATTATATCTTAAATAAACATGCCACCTGCAGGAGTTCCTGATTGCTTGAGGTGATTGGTTGAAGAGGGCGAAGTCAGGGGGGATTTTAATGAACGAGTGCTCATGAAAACAACATCAGGGTGTTTGTGAAGGTGTTATGAAGAGCCCAGTCAAAACCGACTTGCTGAGGATATTTAACACTGCTGGAAATGTCGACAGGCTTCTCGTTTGAAATCCCAAAGAGAGAAAAGAGGAAACACAGCAGAGCTCGGTGGGGAACGTTAATTAGTCTAGATTACAGAGTTATGACTATGATTGATGAATATTTAATTAGCTTTGATTACATTCAACTATTGTTGTGAATTCAGTTTTCACATTCCGGTGGAAACAAAAAAAAAGCTTCTGTTAAAGCCAGAAACAACTGCGAAGAGTGTGGAGCCAATAAACCGCCCCAAATCGTTTAACAAAAATATAGCAAAATACCTCATGATGTGTTTAAAAGAGTAGGATTTTTTTCAGTGGGGTTTTATACATTACATAAACTAACAATTAACAATACTTTTACCGCATTTATTAATCTAGATTGAACTGAATTTAATTAACATGATTTATTGTGTGCTGGAATTAATTATTAAGAATATAATCAATAAAAATACAGTAAAAACAGGAATATCGTAAATACTACAATAGAAAATCATGGATTGTAAAATACTTAACATCATTCATTCCTGTGATGGTAAAGATTAATTTTACACTCAGAAATACTTGTGCTGCTTGTTCAGACTACTTAAAGTGAGTTGAAACAACACAATTCAGATTTTTGAGGGAACAACTTAATTTTTTGTTCAATCTACTTACATTTGTAAAAACACCACATTTAAAAAGTGAACTCAATTTCTGTTGGGACAACACACTAAACATTTTAAGTCAGTACAACAACTAAAACATAATCCTGATTTTTTATTTCTTTTTCTTGTTCACTCAACTTTTCAGTTGACTGACCTCAGCTGGACTGAGCTAAAATTATTTGTCAGTAATACAATACATCATACAGCATACAGCAATACATTTAGTTGGGTTAACATAAGATTATTTATTAGTTTTCTGGAGAGGTGAACTACTCTGTAACATTTTTTAAGTTGTGCCAACTGAAGATTTTTTGTCTGCAATGCCTGATGTTGAGTGAAAAAAGAAAAAACATAATCCTTATTTCCTTTCATTTTTTCTTGTGTACTCAACAATATTTTCACCTTTAATTGATCGGACAGAAATTATTGACAGGAAAGCATGGGTAGAGGGGAAGGATCAGCATACTACCTCAAGGCAGGAATCGAACTCCAGTCTCCGTGAACATCAGAGTGCCATGTCTCGACACACTAACCACTACACCAACTACTCAACTTTTGAAAACATCAGTTGCACTGACCTAAAATGTCTGAAGTTGAGTGAACATAAAAACTCTTGTGGAAATTGGTACTAAGAAATATTGTATTATCAGAACACACAAACATAGTTCAATTGAAAAAATAACAGTCAAATGTTAACAAAACATTTATTAGACACAAATTTAGAAACAGGACAGAAGATAAAACCATAACAATGGGAAACAATACAAGGATCAAAACATGGCAGGACAAACAGGGGAAAATGCTTTGTAATGCTTCACATGTGAAGCAGGCCTACCTGTTTTTCAATTGAACTATGTTTGTTTGTTCTGATAAAGTATTATCTCTTAGTACCAATTTCCACAAGAGTTTTTTGTTCACTCAACTTCAGACATTTTAGGTCAGTGCAACTGATGTTTTCAAAAGCTGACTACATGTCAGCCCCAATGGTGTAGTGGTTAGTGTGTTGACACATGGCTCACTGCGACCCCAGTACGATTCTTGTCTTGAGGTCCTACGCTGATCCTTTCCGTCTCTTCTCTCCCCATGCTTTCCTGTCTATACTTTCTACTGTCCTGCCAATTAAAGATGAAAAAAATGTTGAGTATATGAGACAAAAATGAAATTATGTTTTTTTTTTTTTCACTCAACTTCAGGCATTCCAGTTCTGTAGACAAAAAATGTCTAGTTGGCACAACTTAAAAAGTTTTGTTACAGAGTAGTTCACCTCTACAAAAATTAATTAATCTTAATTAATCTTATGTTAACCCAAATAAATGTTTGTATTACTGACACAAAAAAAAGGATTATGATTTTATTTTTAAATTTTTTTACAGTGCATGAAATAAACCTGTGGAACTCTTTCTGTCACATTATCCTTTAGAAATCATTGAAATGCTCTGCAGCATTCAGTGGCTGTAGCACTATTGCACAGCAACATCTCACAGCAAGAAGGTGCCTGGTTTAAGCCCTTGCAGGTACAGGCGTTATTTGGAGACCCTGTGGAGTCTGCATGTTTTCCATGTGTCAGTGTGGGTTTACACCAGGTAGTCCAGTTTCCCCCTCACAACCCAAAGACACATATGTAAATTGAAGATACTAAATTGTCCCTCCCCTGACTTGTTAAAAAGACTTATGTGTATAAAAGACTCTTGTATGGATTAACTCGCTCTCACCATTAATGTTATGTAGCCATAGATGCTAAAATGGCAGGATAAAAAATAAATAAATCACTGAAAATGTATTATTTATGGTGAACTATAATACAATATATGAGATGTAGTTTTACAAAATAAGAATGCTCTGTCCCACTTTATATTAGGTAGCCTATTTACTTGCATGAAAAATAAATACAAGGCACTTGATGTATTGCAAAACACTTCTAGTGTTCTTGAGGTGGGATACGGGTAGGGTTAGGGACAGGTTTGGTGGGTATGGTTAGGTTTCAGGGTGTGTCAACAGTGTAATTAAACATGTTATTACACAAATGAAATACTGATATAATTACGTGGAGGTGTTTAATCAATCATAAGTACAGTACAACATAAAAACATGCATTTACACAATAAGTACATTGTAACAAATGATTAATTTCAGTGTAAGTACATAGGCTATTTGTTAAGGCCACCTTATATACAGTGTAAGCAAATACTCTGATAAACCTCAGATGCTTGAGTTATTTATTTATTTATTACTTAAGTACAGTAACAAATTACTGGATGCGATTGAGATTTAAAGAATAAAGTCCTGCACTCAAAAAAAAAAAATGTGTTAAATCAACATGATTTAATCATAGCACCCATTATGCATCTAAACAAATGAAGCAAACATGCTTTAAATATAAGCAATATAAACTTGTAAATTCAACATGGTTTTAACAGGTCTGTGTAACTTCTTTGTGGCTAGTTGAATTATAATATCTATGTTGTGTTTATCGAATTGAATTTAATGTCAGTAAAGCACTTCAACTCAAGATTCAACCTGGTTATCAACAAGTTTCAGTCTTGTCCATGTATGGTTATTAAAATCTATTTTGTTGCTTCAATTAGATTTGTCTTAGTTGGCAGCATTGAAGTTCTTAACTTGCAGCCAGCTCACTGTGATTTCACCAAATTACCAATATAGCTGTATTGGCTCACATCCTCACAATATGTCTCAAAGTGTCTTTTTGGCAGTTAAGATAAACCATGGCATGAGACAAAAAAAATGATATATTAACACAAATAAACAAATTATAATAAGAGCATTTGTAAATAACTTTTTTAAAGCTGTACAATAGTAACACAAAAAAAAAAAACACCCCATTAAAAGGAACAGTGCCACAACCGCTGTATAAGAAAGCTTCTGTCCAGCTACAACTGTGCATCTTATTCAATCAGTCTACATCAGTCTTGTTCAAGCTCATACACCAGTGTTCATGTCCCAGTAGCTTGTTTGAAGGGAACAGTGCAAAAATTAAATCGTCAACATGCAAAAGCACCTCCAAGTGCATTTTTGTTTTTGTCTCCAAGTTACTTGTGCCAAGAATAAGTTGTCCATATATATGTGGAACACCACAACTGCAGAAATTCAAAAGTTCAGTCTGTTAAACTAAACCTGCGTCACAAATGGCAGACTATACACTATGCACTTATGCACTATGTACTTATGCACTTACACATACTTAACAGTAGAGTATATGTATGTAGTGTTGTCCCAAATGGAACACTAATGGTTATTTTACTAACCTGAAATTCAAACTGTTTCCCTGATGATGTTTTCCGCCTGCCAAATAAGTGAAATAAATGACCAAACTACCAAATAATACCTGCCATGAGTATGACCTCATTCACCATTGGGAGGCGCTTCAATCTATCTCATAGGATCATTTCTCTTTCACCATCCAAAATAAATAAAGTAGTCCTACAAGTGCACCCAATAGCTCTACCCCTTCCGCTACTGTTGAGTGTGTGAAGTGTCCATCATTACACACTTCATTTTACCAGCTAAATGAGTGCATCATCCAGGTAATTAAAGTGCACTTATTCTTTTTAGAGTTTTCAGTGTGAACGCACTCTTTATACTACAAAATGGTGTAGAATAGTACATAAGTATGCGATTTGGGATGCACCTTAAGCATGTGGTTATGTGGTTTTATTGGTGAGGATGTTAACTAGCTTAAATGTATATACCGCCACCTACCGTGATGGAGGCGCACAGTAACTCACCAGAGAGAGTCGTTCATATGAAGAGCTTAAATATCATTGAATAAGCATGTTCTCGTCTAATTTATTTGATTATTTTTTCATTTAGTTCAAGCAACTAGAATGAATCATTTAATAACAGAACTAAACTCGTTTCATTCTTTTCCATAAGACATATTTGTATTTTGCAAATCGGGCAAGTGGCTTGTTGACTTTTTTGAGTGTGTAAGACAAACAGACTTTTTTATTAATTTTTTAAAACTGATTTTATATAATTTTTATTGAAGTTACTGTTTCTAAAGTGTAAAAATTGACTGATTAAAACACATGGGCTCAATCCTAATCTATAATGAAACACATGGAGAACGACCTCATGGCTATTTTTCTTTCTCTGTCTCGATGAAGTCATGTCTCCTTGACTACCAAAATAAAACACGGGTGACCTTTGTGACTTGGCTGAAATCACTGCTTTCAGAAAATGCTTGACTGCAGGTCAAAATGACACTTCTTGAACTCCTCCCTTCTTTTCATGGAAATTTTAGGACCCCGTCTGCCATGTCCTGTCATATGTTAACATACACTTAGTTGATATTGGAATTGACACTATTTGGTGTACCATCACAGCAACTGTGGCAGTCATCTGATTTGCCTGTGTGTGTATGCTTGTGTGTGTTTACACCTGCTTTTTTCCTTTAAGCTTCTTCTTTTGTCCCCTATATAAAAGCAGACATCTGACAGTGACAGCGTCAAATCCATGGCAGGTTGTAATAATAGAAGACTCACTTCAGCAAATGTGTTTTTTATTAAATAAAACTGTCATCAACTTGTTTTGACTGGCTTTAAGCCAAAAAAAGTGCTGAAGATCAAGCTAGACATAAAATATTTACAAGGCCGCTGACAGCTCATGTATGACAGAAAGCTGTTGATCTCAGCCGAATCCTCTTTACCTGTGGACTAGGTATTAAGATTTGAGCTAATCCTCTATTCTGCTGTCATGTTACATTATTCGCAGTGTTCTGACTCAGTATGAAAGGAATGTTTTTTTTTCAATATGCTATCAAACAATCATTATATCTGTCTCCTGGAGGTTAGTACATAATGCATAGAGGAAAGAATAGACTATAACTGTCTCCCACAGGCATCTTCTGTGTTTGTTTATTCTGTGTTATCTATGGAAAAAGAAATAAAAATGAAGGAAGGTGTTGTGCTGCACTGCTTTTTCAGCTTGATCACAAAGCACTGTGTTTTTTACATGCAGTGTCTAACAGTAGTTAACCCTTTAAAGTTTAATATGTCATTTAACATGCTCTCTAAATAATTAAGATAATACAAACTTTTTTTTACACAATCTATGCCTGTGCTTGCCTTCTGTCAATTGTTTAAGATTGTATCTTTTAAAAAGTAAAGTCATTTAAATGTAATTTTTAAAATGTTAGCCTTATAGGTTATGGTGCTTTTTTTCCAATTTCATGAAATAAGCATTAAAATAAATGTTGTTTTAGTAGTAATATTTCAAGATGAACTTTATTGTAAACAACTTGATTTTCTAAATGATTCTGAGTGATCATTTTTTTAGAGAAAATAATATAATACATTCCTCAGTCATTGTTGCATTGTATTTGTATTGCTTTATTTGGTAGAAAATGTCATGTTTCTAAGCTATATCACTGTGCTGTACAGGATGTACTGGCTACAAGGATATCCCCATGTATTTTATGAAAACTGCTCTATCACTGATTTGCAGTAGAAGCTATCAGGATTTCACCTATATAAATATCTGCAACTGCATCAAATTGCAGCTCTTTTTTATTTCGACCTATGTGAAGCTGCAAAATATAATGATTAAATTGGAAGTTAGATGATTGTGTGGATAAATCTGGCATCATATCAGAGCACTTCTGTCATTGTACATCAACATATTAAAATTGAATAATGTTACTCATATTTAGAGCTAACAATTGCTGAGTCAGATCATACCACAGCAGAAAACAGAAGCAATTTACCTTGATGACCAAAACAATGAATCAAGCATATATGATACATATTTGAGTTGTGCAATAAATGCACTAATGTAAACGTCAACCTAATAAGCCAACAAAAAAGTCTATCAAAAGTCATGCTGATTTTTGTTCTCACTTTAGCAGAGACTGACCCTTCTCTATAGGACTGCAGGTTACCCTGCAATTGTGGCCTATAGGATTTTCAAATTTTATAGAGGTCATATGATGTTGCTAAAAGGATATTATTTGGTGTATTAGATTTAATACAATGTCTTTACAAAGTAAATTTTTATTATTATTATGTCCACCATTGGAGAACAGCCAAGAGGACAATTTACAGAGCTCTTTAACATTATTATACTTCAAAAGCATACACTAGACGACTTTTCTAGACTGCGAGACCACACATTCCTACATTGATTTCACAGTGGCAGTTCTGTAGATACAGAAACTCATGTGATCAAACCTGACTTGATCGTGAAGATAAAATATGACTTTATTATGAAGATAATGAAGGATGACATATGTTGTTAACTGGCCATACTGTGAACATTCTTGCACTGAACATTATAAAGGTACTGTTGACATAGTCATTTATCATTGTCACTTTTGTTATCCACATTAGTTTTCACTTAATAGTGGAGACAGCCATTTAAAAGTAATGCATCTGGCTTTCTCTGCAATCCACTCCCACTTTTCCAGCTATGAAAAACATATTAGTTTTTGATGATGTTTGATATTTGTGATTTGGAACTGAAGAGGCTCCAACAACAGTAAAAAAAAATCGAAATGATAATGGCAGCAGTGTTTGCTGACAGAAAAAGAATAAGCTGCAAACCATCTCAGCACCATTGCATGGTATTCAAGCCAAGTCTATTTCTTCTGTTCAAAAAAAAATGACAAGTCCAGAGATGAATAGTGTTAAATTGATATTCTTCTTGATCTAATTCATTCATTTTCCGTCAGCCTAGTCCCTTATTTATCAGGGGTTGCCACAGCAGAATGAACCACCAATTATTCCAGCATATGTTTTAAGCAGTGGATGCCCTTCCAGCCACAACCCAGTACTGGGAAACACCCATACACTCTCACATTTACACACACACATACACTACAGCCAATTTTGTTTACTCAATTCACCTATAGCGCATGTCGTTAGACTGTGGGGGAAACCGGAGGACCCGGAGGAAACCAACGCGAATACTAGGAGAACATGCAAACTCCACACAGAAATGCCAACTGGCCCAGCCAGGACTCAAACCATTGACTTTCTTGCTGTGAGGTGCAGTCCTAACCACTGAGCCACCATGCTGCCCACCTCATAATGAAAAATAAGAAATTATAACTTTAAGCTTACCATTGTAAAACAGGTTAATGTAATGAGACAGTTTTGATGCTGATTTCTTGCTCAATAAATAATTTTTGATCATATTATCCAGTATTATTATATGGCCCATAAAACCCAGAGGGAAAGTCAATTTCCTCATGGAAAATACTGTTCCGTTAAAAAAGAAAAAAGGGAAAGGTTTACAGGATAACAAATGTGATAAAATACCCCGAATTCATTTACATTCTTTTGTGTTTATCTCATGTTTTAAGTCTTAAATGGTATTCTGTGTGACACAGCAGAAAGTCTGTAAGTGTGAAAGCCTGCTGTTGCCAATACTGCTTTGCTTACTGCTTACACAAGTACATTTGCACCGTACTATCTTAAGATAGCAGGAGAAGCATAATGGACATACCGCTGCACTCTCTGCTTTCTCTCTTCTTGGATGCCGTTTGCACGCAGTAGTGATAAAAGTTACAGTGTGATTTCCCCAAACCCATTACAGTCCTGCGCTGGCCATTTTCGGCAGCTTTTATGACTGTTGGTGAGAAATCAAATTTACAAGACAAGGCAAACAAACATACACCTGCAGTCAGCCTCATATCAGTCCTCCCATTGAAAAAAGAAAGTCTGAATCCCTGCGAAGACAAGCTTTTCTATTTCAGGTATCATGTGTTTCCTGTCATGTGTTGCTATAGCAACTTGGAACCTGGCAACATAAAATTGCTCCGCTTATGAAGCAGTTGACATTGAACAGCAGATGACAAAATGTGCCTGAAATCACACGATGGTAATACATGCCTATAATAGAGAAAGACATGATGAGAATGCTAGTCCGAGTATGAGCGTGAATCATTGCATGTGCTGTGCTGAATACAACAGCAACATTACTGAACAAACTGGTGGCGTTTTCAGAAAGCCTGAGACAGAGATCCAAGACTTGTTATTAAAATGCAGACATTTTTTAAGTACTGCATTAATAATTTGCATAAGAAAAAAACAAACGAACAAAAAAGAAACACCCTGTACGTGTGTGTGTGTGTGTGTGTGTGTGTGTGTGTGTGTGCGTGTGCGTGTGCGTGTGCGTGTGTGTGTGTGTGTGTGTGTGCGTGTGTGTGTGTGTGTGTGCGTGCGTGCTTGTGTGTGTGTGTGTGTGTGTGTGTGTGTGTGTGTGCGTGCTTGTGTGTGTGTGTGTGTGTAAAGTGTTCATTAATATTTCATATGAAGCCCATGTGCATGTACCTCTCGTAGAATAATGCATCAGACATTCACATCTCGTTTCCCTGAGCTGAACTCCCACACACGCACTGCATTGTTCTAACTTTGTTTAAAAGAGTGCGTTTGCGCGTGGGTGGTTTGATATGAGGCCGATCTCATTTGAATATACAGCACTGAGTGGGGACCTTTCGTCTTTTTAACATTCAGCAGCGTGGCTATTACAGACAAACAGTATAAACAGAGACTGAGGATAGGAAACCATGGCAACAGCAGCTGGCTGCAGTTTGACCCGTGTGTTTCACTAAACGCCATTAATGAAATCGTTCTGTAAAACTCAGATTGCGCATTGGTCAAAATTGGTCAGGCTTTACAGTGATTATGCTTTTGGTAAAGTCCTCAAGAAATCAAAACTAATCATATGAGTTTGTTAGCTCACATTGCTAGTTTTGTGGCGAACAATTCATTTGTGCCCTTTTAATCTTTAATTCAAATCTGAAAATTCACTTCCTGTTTTTTTTATTATTGTTTTTCAGTTAAATTGTCAGATTACGTATATCTTAGCAAATGGGGGTGGCTAACATATTTAATCCATAGACTGTAAAAGATATAGATGTAGTATCCGTGACGTCCCCCATAGGTTTCTATGCGCAAATGAAGCTACAAGTAGGCGTGGCCAATCGCCGCCATTTTGTTTGCGCGTCATCGCACCGACTGGGCGTGACCAAACAAACAATCAGTGGAGCTACAGAAGCCTGCTAGCATTTTGCTTAGATGGGCTTTTCTTTGGGAAAAACGCTTAATACTTCATTACCTGCGACTCATTTGTGTTCTGACCACATGTGCTTGGCTGTGAATCAATAAAGTGTTTAGTCTTTTAAAAACACTGTTGTAATACATTGAGCCGCTAAGCATTGTTCTTATGATGTTTTTCTACAGGAGGAAAACACAAATTACTTCCAAACACTTAAAATATAGTCTGTGTTAGTAAATGCAAGGCTATTTATGAAATCCAGGCATAACACTGTATGACATGTTGTTCTACAGCCTACAGCTAATCAATCTCTTAGATTCTGGTGTGCATTCAAGTTATAAAGAAAATTATAAATGATAAATTATCACCCCTAAAAAAACAAATACATTTATAGATATGGTATATAAGTGTGTAAGAATTGCACTCACCTGGGAAATAGAGGCAACTTGAATTGTTTGTGAGCACAATTATGCCCTATTATCTGATAATTGTAGGAAATAATTCCAAAAGGCAATTGACAGTGTAAAGCCACATAAAACAAAACAAAAAATACGATGTATATGCTGTTTATGTATATGCTAACGTTTTCATGTTAGTTGAGTAGCAGTATATAATCAAAGTAAGATATATGATATATAAGTTACATTGCATCTATATATAAGATATATAATGTAATATAATGTAATTTTCTACAGATGAAGCATGAGCACACATTGCTTTGCATCTTATAAACACAACCAAGCCTTAAAAATGCACTCTGGACTAGCCCTTTAATAAATTCTGTAAATGTATTGTTCATTGTTAGATAATGCATTGACTAATAGCACGTAGAATCTTATCGTTACAAAAAATTATCATTGAAAAAAATTAAATGTGGTAACACTTTATTTTGATGGTCCGTTTGAGTATTAGTAGACTGTCTGCTTAATATCTGTTGGTACTGCTCCTTCAACAGACATTTAACTGACTGTAAGAAACTTAGCAAGTACATGTCAACTTACACTAACCCTGACCACAGCCTCACAGTCTACTTATAATCTAATGAGAATTAGTTGGCATGTAGATGCAATGTAACTTAAATTCAACAAACGGACCATCAAAATAAAGTGTGACCTTAAATGTACCTCAATTTGAGAAAACAAATCAGAATAAAAATGAAATGATGCCGTTTTTTAGTTTACTTTTTTGTACTTTCAAAAGTACTTACAAAAAAAAGTCAAAATTTATGTGAGATAACACTATTTCCTAATTAACAAGAATGAGGAACTTTCAGTGTGGTTGCTTGTTTTCATGATGCAAGTGAAAGATATGCCAGTATGTCAGTTTGATTTTGTTTGTTTTTTATGGGAAAGTGAAAAAGGGCACTGTCTCTTTCAACTGTGGTGACAGGGTTTCTCATCCTGTCAGTAAATGATTGTAAAAATTATCATTATCAGACCTGTTATCAAAACTAAAATAGTGCAAATAGTAACCTGCATAGCACTTAGCATTCTTTAAAGTCTATCTAATGCTGGTCTACTAATGACTTCATAGCATGCATATTTGTATTTTGATTTTTTTGTCACAAACAAGGATGACTCTAGAGCGATTTAGTTACAGCTTGCTAGTGCATTCCGTCCCTGATAGCCTAAAGGCCACATACTTCATCTGTTAGCTAACCCTCGCCATGCTGGTGCTAACAGGTTTAATAATACAAGGCCATGCGATGAGGATTGAACCAGAACACTAATAATGTGTTTTCTTTTGTGCTCTCTGCTTTTTTTTTCACCCACAAAGGTGTAGTTTTGATTTCAAAGCAAGATATAAGCCTCCCCACAATTCCACAAAAGCTCAGTATTGTCAACTCATTATTTTCTGCTTGAGGTAAAAGAGAAAAACAAGCAGGGCCAGGAGCTATGAAGAGACGTTTTCATCACCTCTGGCTTCTAAACTTCAGATGTGTATAAAGCTCATGATTCAGAACAGGTCATTACATTTAGGAAAGTCTAGAATGTTTTTACTGCACCACAAGGGCACCATAGAAGAGCCCGAGACATTAAAGTTGTTGAGTGTGTATGTGTGTTTTATGAGGCCATTTTGGATCTTATTAGAGCCTTGGTTTTGTGTTTCTTCCCATGAGAACAAGGTCTTTCCCTTAAACGCTAATATGTTGCTGTGTAAACTGTGTCGTTGTCAGTTTGGATGAATGCCTAGCGTTCTAAACATGCTAATTGCTTGAATTTGAGATAAGTCACTGAAATATTTGTTAATAATCTGGCTATCAGCATATATACACATCCTTTCTTGACATTTACTCTAATTTGGCCTCTCACCCTTCCGTTTATTGAAGAAAACCAGGCTTACATATTAAAGCTGTGAGTGTGCGAGCTGTTGGAAATGGTGAAGATCAAGAGCAGATTTAATGTGTGTTTGTTAGCTGGTGCATGCCATTATCTTGACCTTCGACTTCTTTTTTGCTTTGTGTACCTGGTAATTAGCTTTTATACAAGAACACTGATTAAAACACACAACAAAACGCTAATGAGATGACACACTCATACCCCAGGTACACTCTGTATGTGTATGTGTGTGTGGCAGCTTAGATTGGTTGTAGGGAAACAAACTTGTTTGCTGTTGATTTGAGTTTGATAAAGCCTAGCATGCAAATGAAACTGCATATTCTTATAGGTGGAACACAATACATAATTGCACACTGTTAAAAAAAACTGGTTGTTTTAACATAAATTTGGGTTAAAGCTTATATGTTTGTCCATATGTAGCAGAGGTCAGCTAGCCTCCTTGTTAGAGCAACCGACTCCTATACAGAAGGTTGCCAGTTTCGAAGCCAGCTCAGAGTGGGTTGAGTGCAGTAGGACAGTTGGGTTACACATGGGGGCTCGTCTGGGATGGGAGTGAGGTTTAGGGGGGGGTAAGTGTAATGTAGGCTAGCTAGTAAGTGCTGTGCAGGTAAGCCTCACTCCTCTGACCTCTAAAAGGTGATCTAGTGACAGACGCTATAGACCATGGTCTTTAGCCTCCTTGTTAGAGCAACCGACTCCCATGCTGAAAGTCACCGGTTTGATCCCAGCCTACAGCTGCCGGTCCACATTGGTGCGATGACCCGGATGTGAGTGAGGTTTAGGGGGATGATTGTAGCAGAGGCCAGCTAGTGAAGTGTTGTGCTGGTAAGCCTCACTCCTCTTACTTCTAAAAGGTGCTCTACAGCAGACACTAGAGGCTATGGTCTTGTTAGAGCAACCAACTCCCAGGAAGGTTCTATCCCAGCTTGGAGTTGGGTTGGGTGGTGTAGGACCGGCAGGTTTACACATCATTAATCTAAATATGCAGTGCATTAAAGTTAAATACAACTATTTGAGCCTACTTAAGCTAGCTTATAAATCCCAAACATACCTGTGTGTAAAATACAATGTAAAACATTTAAAGGGCCATGAAACACCCCCGGTCTCAGCAGGTTGTTTTCACAGCTCTAGTTTAAAAAAAGTAAGGAAAGTGGGTGTGTCAAGCTTTGTTTAGGTGGGAGTGTCCAGCAGCGAAAGAGGGAAGGGTTTGTATGAAAAGGGGAGTTTCATTACATATACAACAGCTGATTTTCACACTGGCAACACAAACACAGGTGCAGGGGAGATAGACAGTGATTTGTAGAGCAGCATTTACAGCAAATCGGAGAGCTGTGTGGAAGTGGGGGATTTCTCTCCACCAGATTCCCCTCAGTCTCTTTATCTGGTTAATGACAGTGCAGGTCCTCTGCCTTATCAATTGATAATCTTTCAACACAAACATGCCTGTGAATGAAGGGGAAAGTGAAGATGCTCCTGACATGGCGAATATTGAAGTCTTGCAATGGCAGTTATTATTCCCAACTGTATCTGTTGAATTAAACAAATAACTAATAAATACACAATTTGGAAAGAGTATTGTTGACGATACAATCTAACTTTGCTATCTGAATATTGTTGTGATATTACTGTAAACTTAGTAACCGAATTCATTTTGACTAAGTATGTCTTCAAAAACTAAAAGAGGACTGTTGACGATACTTACTAACTTTGCCATCTGGAGAAACACGAACTAGAACCACTTTTTTTTTTTCAAGAAGATGAGGCAAATCCGGATTTCACCATTTCCAGATTTGAAAAGCTCTTGAGTAAAATCAAACATATTTTTGTTGAGTGTTAGCTCAACAAGTGCTTGGTCCACATGCCAGCTGCGCTTTCATCGCGGGGAAATGGAAACAAAACTTTTGTTGCGGCACTTTTGTTCCACTTCTTTTAATTGTGGTTGGCAACACAACGTGGCCTCTCTCGGAATACTGTATCAGGTAAAAGGAGTCTTTGAAGCTATATCATGCATATTAATGAAGTTGCATCTCATTCACAATAGATCACACTGATTGGTTCGAACCAAGTGTCCTAATAGTGTTTTTAGCAAAGTGGGACATACACTATATATGACTGTCAACATCTCAAAAATGTGTTTTGGTGTTTCGTGACCCTTTCAAACTAAATGGTTTGGTTTGTACATATTTGACCCAAATCTTAGTTACAGCAACCCAATATTTTTATAGTGTCACTAGTAAGATGAGATTGTTCTGGTTTATTAATAAATAGCACATTTAATAATGTTAGGCAGTCATTTAAAACATTATTTAATACAAAAAAAGCATAACAAAAAAATCTATGATGCAATTGCGTTAACATTCAAGCTACATATATAGAGGGGTGACTTGACATTTTAATTTGAGGTTATTACTCCTGTAATAATATCAGCAATGACAGATATGTGTATGGGCCTGTCAGTCATTATTATTATTAATAGAAAGTGTGCTGACAGGACGGTCTCTGCAGTAACCACTGCATTTGCAGGTGTTTTCATAAAGGCCAGGGCACTGACCTCAAGTAAAAGAATATTTAAATATTTAAAATAATCGGAAATTGAAAAATGTTTAATTTTTCAAAACACTTTTATTTATTTGGGTAGTTGTGGTCACAATGTAATCAACATGTTATTGACTGTAGACACTGTTTTTGATTCAATCATTTGATTTTATCTATTGTTGAAAGCAAGAGAGTAGTGGATTCTGTGCTGTAAACATGAAGCTTCTTTGTTTTCCTGGAAGGGAAAATAAGCTTTACTTATCTGATTTGCTCTTCGCAGATCAATCACAAGGTGTTTATTACGGGAAGAGTACATTTTGCTTGTGTGTGACCTTTCACTGAGACTAATACACTGCAGTGATTCTAGGTGAATAATGAAGAACAGAGCAAAACCACAGGGATATGTGCTGGGTTTTACAGAATGTAACATGAATCATGGTGTGATTTACAATCTAAATGAACTTATATAATGTAATTAACATAGAGCAAGCAAAACATGCAAATTCATTTATTTTGTCATGATGTTTAGAACCAGTGTTGACACTAATTTGTTTATACTCATGTTCATTTTTTTGCAGTGATATTTAAAGGGGAATTAACATACAGTTTTTTGATGTACATGTTTTATTTAGAGTTGCAAATAACTTTTTACACATGATTCGTAATTAAAATGAACAAATGTGGCTTATCATGAACACCAGTGCAACTTTTTTATAAAGAATAGTGGCGCAAGGATTCACTTAACTAGATAGCAAGATCTTAAAGTAGAACAAAAAAACAGAAGTGGCGATAAGCTTCACAATAAGACACACAAACACATGTAGCTGCTGGATGTCAAGGTTGACTAAGGACAGAAAAGCAGAATGCTATCTGATTTTACATTGATGTGTCTCGTCTTTTGATGTGCTTCCTCTGAAATGTGTGCAAATGCGAGCAACTGGAGAGGTGCGATAAAGTTGAAATGAAAATCAGAAATGGGTCCAGCAAATAAAACAGATTTATCTTGAAATCAGATGCATCACATCGCTCAAGTCCTCTCTCTATCTCTCTCACACACTCTTGAAGAATACTAAATGTCCTCAAATGCAGACAGGTAAAAGTGATTATGCTCTCGTTTAAAGAGTTTTAAATGCAGAGTGAGGGAGCAGTGGTGGAAAGAGTACTGAAAATCTCTTCTTTAGTACAAGTATTGCTAAGAATGAATTCACTTGAGTACAAGTAGAAGTACTGAAAAAAACATGACTCAAATAAGAGTAAATAGGTATTCTGTTGAAAAAAGTTCCTTATTTTTAAATAACTCAAGTACAATTCAATTCAATTTATCATTATTTCTATAGTGCTTTTACTGTGTAGACTGTGTCGAAGCAGCTTAGCATAGGAGATTGAAACAGTAGTAAATTGAAACAGCGTCAGTTCAGTTTTCAGAGTTGAAGTTCAGTTCAGTGTGGTTTAATTTTCACTGCTGGAAGTCCAAACAGTGAAGAGCAAATCTATCCATTCGCAGCTCCACAAGCCCCAAACCATGCAAGCCAGTTGCTACAAGTACCCTAATTTAAATATATATATATATAAATTTTTTTTTTAATTACTGTAACAAAAGGATTTGTATCTAGTTTCTTTCCAACACTGCTGGGCAGTAACAGATTATATGTTATCAGTAATCTACGAAATCAGGTTCCAAAAACCAAGTACTTCAAGAGTTCCCACTTAGTTATGCTTAGCGTTTATAGCAGGTTTGCCATGCTGTCCCGGGAGAGAACCCTGAGCTCGGAGATATTTGAGTCCAAGGCCCCCACCCGGTCAATAAGCATATAGGGAGATCCGAGATCAGGTAGGTCTCGAGAGCTCCCCCTTTGAAAAGGGAGGAAAAAGGAGGAGATGGGGTGGAAGGGGGATTCTTCCAAAACTAGGATAGAGCAATAGGAAGAAAACAATCCATTTATTGTAAACTAGGATCACTCTGATTGGATTATTACTGATTACAGATGACCAGCCAGTCGTGCTCAATCATATCACGTGCTCCTCTCGAAATTAGTTTATGAAAGTTCACTTATTAGGCATGTATCGATTCACCTGGCTCACAATTCGATATGATTCATGATACTAATTTCACGATTTATGATTTATTCAGGTTTTTTTAAACAAAATTATTTGAGACAAATTTATGGTGAACAAGAGCCCTTTCATTTTTCTCAAATGTTATTTGAATATATATTTTTTGCAATAACTAAATTGGAATTTTAAAACAAAATGCAAATAAAAGTGAATAATACAAACCAAATAAGACTATTTAATGTAAACAAACTAAAAATTTGACTGTGGAGCTACGTAAAAAATTTAAAACAAATTCCTAATCAAAAATGAACAATACAAATGAAAGAAGGCTCTTTAATACAAATACTTAAAACTGTGCTGGGATTTTACATTTTTTAAAAAGAAATATCAGTATAGAAATTTTTCTGGCATGAGCTCAGATTTTGCACATTTACAATGTTCCCATACAATGTTGCATACAGTTTGTGTTTGTTTGGCGCACCTCACTGCTGTCATTTTAGTCTGTAACCCTACCTCTTGCTCGCCGCTGATCTGCAGGTAAAGTGAGTTTGTGCATGTAAACACAGCTCCCCTTTTTTCAAAACATTTATCACGATTCATTCAACATTTCTACCTGTTTAAATCGTCATATATTTGAATGGATTTTCAACTGGCTCATGGTGAATCATTACATCCCTAGTAATTATAGTAAACTACTTTTTTAAAATACTCACAATCCGACTACATTTACATTTTTATGGATTACATTATTATATATTATTTACTTAACTGGTGATTTTTTTATAGTAAATATTTGATTGAACACTTATATTGCTGTGAATTTCATGTTTTTCCAATATTGGTTATTGTAATTTTGCTGTTTTATAAATGTACTTGGTTTTAATTGAATGTTTTATATCATAAGATGTGATTTGATTTATTCAGCGCTACTCTTAGCAAACACTAACATTAAGGTATATTGGGGTTAGTATCAGTAATCTGAAGTATTAACTGTCTGTATATAAATATTTTGTATCTGTTAATATAGTACAATACAATATAGTAGTACAATATAGTAGTAAAAAGTACTTCAATAACATCAAATAAGGGTTAGAACAAAAGTAATCTAAATGTAATCCAAAAATAGTCAATTACATTACCCTAAATGTTTAACTTAGGACATTATATTACTGACTATATTATCATGGAATTTGTAATCAATAACTGATTACAATTCACAAGTAATCTATGCCCAGCTCTGCTGATATGTACACAACAGAACAGTGATAAAGTATGAGATGGAGAGCAGCTGTGGAAATGTGATCTCATAAAGAGTGAATTTATGATTTTATCTATCTGGCCAGACAAGGCTAAAGGGGTGAGCTCACAGCAGCTTGGCTAGATTGAGATGATATTTGGAGCACCTATTTATGTTATGTTTTGTCTAATGTTTATGTTGTTGCACGTTTGATGATTGGTCATAATCATATATACATTTGTCTCCCTCTCAAAGTAGCTTATTCTCATGCATGGCATAATATCATTCTCCCTGCTGCAGCCATGGTACAACAGCAGAGTTTCTAGACTATTATGTTAGAATGAGAATATAGTTCCTAGTATTATTGACCTAGAAAATAATATATTTCATTTTCCATCAGTTTTATTACTCAAAGTAACTTCAGTACAGAAGACTGTATATATTTTTTAAACAAAATATTCATAGTCAAATCTGATTCAATTCATCATGCTAAGTTAAGATAAAAAAAAAATTACCCTGACAGAACAAGAAATCAGCTGAATAGATTAAAATTGATTAAAGTCAACTGTTTAATTCTAGGTGACTTGTAAAATGTACTGTCATACAGGGATTCCAATTATTAAGTAAAAGCATATATTACATAAATATGAGCAATATCACACGAGTAACAGTGCAATATGGCTGTTTATTGGCACTGATGAGAGGTGTGTGTGCGTCAGTGTCCCACCAGTGATGATATACAGCGATATCGCACTGCTACGAGCATGATATTGCGTTTATACAACAGTTTGACACCATAATCGTGTAACAAAATCAAACACAGAGAGTCTAAAAACCCTTTTGTATGAGGAACTACTTTCTTTTGCCATTCATTCACATCTGTAGCTGACATCCGAACAGCTCAAACAGTTGTTACTTCACAAACGTCACTTTAGAGCTAGTATTTGAATGATTCTCTAATGGAATGTCTAAAGTGATGACAAAACAGGTGATTTTACTCACATTTTAAGATTACAAGGCTGAACAGCATGAAATGTCATCAGTCTAGAGACATTTCCTAGTATTTCTCTGTTGCAGTCAGGATATCATGATTATTAACCCCCAAAAAAGCCAAAGCAAACACTACCAGAAACACCAGATTACCAGATTACTATGTTATAAATATAGCACTTCAACATGCAAAAGAAAGAGATCAACTTAGAATGTAACTTACTTGTTTAATAATGATTTCATCAGCTGTAGTTTAAAATTATGCCAAGTTTTTCTCCTCAAAGGGCTTATGGGGTCTCTGTCGCCATCTTGTGGCAAGGCGTCAACCATCTTTGCTCTGTTCAGGATGGCCGGCTGATTGATGCCAATGTGCTGTCTCTCAGAAATTATAAATATTTAAAATAGGCACTATCCTTATAAATAAACTGCGTAGTTGCAATTTTAACAACTACATGCACGCCTAAAAAGAACCTCAAAAGTATATAATGTTGTCCAACAGCTGCAATTTTTGTCAAGCAGTAGTATTTTTTGATCTGCTGTCACTCTATGTGGGCGGAGTAATACAGAATGGTGAGGAGGCTTTACGAGTGCTGGTATTACAGAATATCGCACAACTATATAGGGAGGTTTGCTGGACTGGCCCTCTTCTTTATTTATTCTCTGTGTTCTTTATGACTGCAGGCAAAACTTCAGAGAAATATACTGTTTGAAATTGTATTTGAGTTCAAATACAAAAGGAGGTGAGGAAACCTCAGAGGAAGAGAGAGAAAACGCCCTGCTTGAGTAATGGAACAGTCACTGGAGCATGAAGGTAAAGGCAGAGCGCATATTGTTGAAGACTGATAGAATTATCCTGCCACAACAAAACACAACGTGAGAACAAACTCATGAATTGGAGATTGTCATGAAAAAAACATGAAAGGAGGGGGAGATGGACAGAGTTTAAAAAAAAAGGAGAGGGTCATGATTTGCTTGAGCAGGAATGAGACAGATTATAGTTCTAGAGACATCTCAAACTATGTGTGAGTGTTGTTTCACAGGGTCATGAACAGATATTTCTGTAAAGATATACTTTTGCAGATGTCTTTTTTGACATATAAATCAAAAAAGGACAAGAATGAGTGATTGGTTGAAAGAGCTCAAAATTGCATGACTTTTTTTTTTTTTGCTGGCATCATACACAGTAAACCTTCATGTTGAAATACTATCAGAGAATAAAATGCACTTAGACCTCATAGTCCTCATAGATAGTGAAGCATTTGGGACTGTTGTTGTCATTCCATCATCCAGTGTGTCTAAAGCTAATAAAATTAAAATCCTTTATTTCTGGTTATTTCTAAGCCAGCATGTCATATTTTTTATAGCCTAACCTCCTTGTGCTATAAAAAATTTAAACCCGCTGAAATTGAAAACTTTATGTTAATTGCTGCCCTAAATTTTGAAGTAAAATGCACATTATATCCTGCAGTGAAAATTCATTGCAGTTTTATGACCACTTTGAATTTAATTACTGATTCATAAAATCCTGCTGAAACTTTCAAAACGGTTTTATTTTTTGACACATTAAATTGTCTTAGACTGTAATGGACAGGACAACAGATTATATATATATATATATATATATATATATATATATATATAGATATATAGATAGATAGATAGATAGATAGATAGATAGATAGATAGATAGATAGATAGATAGATAGATAGATAGATAGATAGATAGATAGACAGATAGACAGACAGACAGACAGACAGACAGACAGACAGACAGGTAGACAGACAGACAGACAGACAGACAGACAGACAGACAGACAGACAGACAGACAGACAGACAGACAGACAGACAGATAGATAGATAGATAGATAGATAGATAGATAGATAGATAGATAGATAGATAGATAGATAGATAGATAGATAGATAGATAGATAGATAGATAGATAGATAGATAGATAGATAGATATAGATACTGTATGTGTGTGTGTGTATTCACTGTATATATCTGTGTTCACAGTATACTCTATGAACTATGTAGGCCTATACAGTAAATATACACATGGTTTGTACTTGGTAAAAGCACTTTTTGATGTTCTTGGCCCCAGTATTGTATCTGCAATAAATAATAATCTCTTAATAACAGTTGTCCCAAATTATTTTATTTGGTAAGACTTTAGTTTGATGGTCCCTATTGCACATTCTGTTGACCAAAAGTTGCAACGACATGCCAATTACTTCTCATTTGAGTATTAGTAGACTGTCTGCTTAATATCTGTTGATACTGCTCAACAGACATTTAATTGACTACAAGGAACTTAACAAGTACATGTCAACTTCTACTAACCCTAACCCTAAAACCAACCTAACAGTCTACTTATAATCTAATGAGAATTAGTTGGCATGTATATGCAATGTAACATAAATTCAACAAAATGCATTAAAGGGACCATCAAAATAAAGTCATACCTTTTATTTTAAATGTACTTGCTGTCCTCTTTTGGGTGGGAAAAAAACCCTAACACATTTACATTGCTGTTGTATCACATTATTGGCTTTAAACTTTAAAGTTAGAGATGGTGGCTTTGAATCAAATACTTTGGTGGCTTTGATCTTTCTGCTTCAAAATTGAATTTCTGTCATTTTTTTCAGTCAGGTTTCCACAGATTACCACAGTACTTGGCTGGATTGATGAGGATTTTAAATGATTTATTGACAGCAGTCATCTCGGGGTCCTCAGCAGTTTTGTTTGTAGTTGAGCAAATCATTCATTACCATCGATCATGACATCTCACTCTTGTGACTTAAAAAAGTGGATGGTATAGTGCCTGCATGGTTTGTTCATTTATTCATTCCTTTTTCCTTCGACTTAGTCTCTTATTTATCAGGGGTTGCCACAGTGGAATGGACCGCCAATTATTCAGGCATATTTTTACTCAGCCGATGTCCTTCCAGCTGCAACTCAGTTCTGGGAATCACCCACACACTCTTTTTCACACACACACTCATACACTACGGCCAATTTAATTCTCCTACACTGCATTTCTTTGAACTGTGGGGAAAGCCGGAGCACCTGGAGGAAACCCACGCAAATATGGTGAGAACATACAAATTCCACACAAAAATGCCAACTGACCCAGCCGGGACTCAAACCAGCGACCTTCTTGCTGTGAGGCGACAGTGCTAACCACTGAGCCACCGAGCTGCCCATGGTTTATGTTGTTTCAAAAAGAAACATTTAAATTAATGTTGGTCAAGATTGTTCACAGTATTGGTCAAGATTGTGTCTCCTTTAATTTGTATATTTTCCATATTTTATACCTGTTTATCAACCTTCCCTCCACAAAACCATCAGTTATTCCATCCAAAAATATTCCACAACAGTGGTATCTGATGCAGTACAGTACTAGTTGTCACTCCTATTGAATTCAGGCTGTGTAGAATCTTGCTACACACATTGTGAATACTGCATACTGATCTCAGGTATGGATTATCATAATCTTCACCCACCATCCATTACCACTTACAGCCAGAGTGTCCAGCTAAATTCAACCTTCAGAGTCCTCACTTTGTGCAAGGCCTCGTAATTGTCCCCATCCCGTTTGTGTGCACATGTGTGTCTGATTGACAGTCCTCTGACAAAACGGCCCCGTGCCACCGTGTGCTCCTGAGGGCTGAGATTCGCTCATTAAGCGCGTGTGTGTGACAGGCTGCCGGTGATCTACCGCTCTGAGCTGCCTGGCCCACAGCGCCCAGTGATTTATAGAGTCATAAAAGGACTCTCAGCCCCCCTGCAAAATACCTGAGGAGAGAAACGGAGGAGACGCAGAGAGAAATGGGCTATGCCAATGACAAGAACTTCTAGCAAGGAAGTCAAGGAAATCTTCAAAAGTAACAAGTCTGGGCTTAAAATGTATAGTTAATGTTGGAGTTTGTGTGACATATCAGGATGACAGAAGTGAACTCAAAATGCCCTCAGGAAACAATACAGACGAGCACGACTTCATTAGAGATGTTGTGTGTGTGTTTGTGCACTGGTGTAGCTGACCGTAAGGCCACTCTAATTGCAGAGGACACTTTCTCCTTCTCTCTGTCTCTCTCGCTCTCGTGGTGTCTTTTCTTCATGAAAGCAAAGGTCTGAGATAGACAGACAGGTGTGATGGTGCATGCGGTGATTGATGGAGGAAGGAACATTGTTATAGTAGGAGAGAAGGAGAAGTGATCACACGCAAACCCGTCATGCTCTCTGCATCCGTGACTCATGATGACGAAACTTCAAAACAAAGGATGTAAGAAAGACAGTAGTGATTTTAATGCTACACTGGGTTTCGCCTGAGAACGATTAGTCAAATAGTTTTTATGCTCGCTCATCCATGGAATAATATCTTTGACGTTTAAAGGGTAAAAAGCTGTTTATACACATTTTGTTCATCTTGGAATACTGTATTGCATTACACACTAGTATATAAATGTGAACATATGCAGTTTGGGCAGCACGGTGGCTCAGGGGTTAGCACAATCGCCTCACAGCAAAAAGGTCGCTGGTTTGAGTCCAGACTGGGTCAGTTGGCATTTCTGTGTGGAGTTTGCATGTTCTCCCCATGTTTACGTGGGTTTCCTCCGGGAGCTTCGTTTTCCCCCACAGTCCAAAAACATGCACTAAAGGTGAATTGGGCAAAAACAAAATTGACGTAGTGTATGTGTGTGAATGTTAGTGTGGATGGGTGTTTTCTAGTACTGGGTTGCGGTTGGAAGGGCATTCGCTGACTGAAACATATGCTGGAATAGTTGGTGGTTCATTCCGCGGTGGCAACCCCTGATAAATAAGGGATTAGGCTGAATGAATAAACATATGCATATTATTGTAACATAACTAGTCTCAAAGCATCTTGTTTACTTGGTTTTAAATAAAATGTTCAAGATAAATAGTATCATATCTTATAAATCATATAATGAATTAGTATTTTATAAACATTCTGTTTAATAATCTTGTTTTTTTCTGATTTTGTTTCTCTCTCTGTTGGCATCTTGCCAACACTTTCCTATTCAGACAAAGGCCAAAAGGGCAAAATAATGAACATTTAATTATTTAGCAGCATAATTTATTTAATTAAAATAGCTGCATCACCATTTCAGTTTCTTTTTATTTAATGTATCCAGAGTTTCTTTTTTAATTAAAAAATGTAAAACATGCTGATTATAAAAATGTCACTGTATGCATAAATTGTAACATCTTTATGAATAAGCCAGTAGATTCATAATAAGAGGAATTTAGATGAAGCAATATAACAGCTGCTGCTTTTGGTTGTATTATTTACATGATTTTAATTTTAATTGAGCCTTAAATAATTAAGAGAAATAAATATTAATTGTACAATTAACAATTAAATAGGCGTCTCTAAACCTTATCTATGTCAGGACACTTATTATAGAGCCTATAAGACTATATCTGTAACCGATAAAGTGTAATCACACATTGTCAAATGTGATCAAACACATTTTTTTGTAGTTAGCAATGAAAAATTAGTTGGTTCATGAAAATAGTCTACTGAAAACTGTTATTAAAAAATTGTGAGCATGCAGAATTCAGTCTTTTTGAACTAACACTCAAAGCTAGCATTTTCAAAGGTGATTAATTTAACAACCTTGATTGGCTACTGCACTGATAAGCTCAACATAAATATCTGTGATTGGTTGTAATGCTCACTGCTGCACAGAAATGCACTAAATTAAATTTATGTCAATTTAAATCAGCATGCGCTGATCTAAATGTCTGCACATTTTCGCATTCATTACCTTCCATTTGGTTTCAGTCGTGGCATTAGTGACACTGTAGCTTGGTTTAAATGTGAAAAGTCATATATTTGGTCCCCCTTTTGTTGTTATGGGGCATTTTTATTCAGTTTGGTGACATTACCTCAAGCCTTGCTAATTTCTAAATATTAGTTCTTATGTTTTCGTTATCAAATTTAGTGACTACTGATTCAGTCATAGAATGTGGTCAGCCAATTGATCAGATCACCCTTAATTAAATATATATTAATTATTAAAATCAATCTCTGCATAAAAAGATGTGTTGTATTAAGTGTATTGCTGCTCTTTCACTCCAGAAAAATAACAATATGAGCTGAGTGATATGACACCATGCATAAATGTTAATTAAACACTTATATTCAGCAGTTTACATGTTTATTGCCTCATTACAAACTGCAACTGTGCAACACTGCAATTGTCACTATACTATAGCTACACCTTAAACTAACATTTAAACAAACCTCATGCCTACTTGAGTTGGTTTTGAATAAATGTAAAATCCGTATATCCTGCATTTTGTATATCCTGCATTCTGTAAACAGATGAGACTACATGGCTTCACGCTCACCTTAAAGCCTCTCCTGTTTAATAAATAAGAGTTATACATGCAAAGTAAATATAATACAAGCTTAGATGAACTTCAGTGAAAAATCATTGTTGAAATCTCCCTAGAAACACTGTGACCAATCAAATGCTGCATGGGGCTTTCATATTAAAAATCCCCTGAGGATTGTCACAGTCAGTGTTTTGTTCAGATTGTTCTGTTTTTCACCGGAAATTTGCACTTACTGGATTTACATGAGAACGAGTGAAAAAAAATATTTGAGGCTCACGGTAGATCCTTTGAATGTCTTGAACTTTTATATTCAGGTATACCTAGGTATATTCAGATTTATATACTAATCGCACCATCAAACAAAAAACAAGTTTAAGGTGAGGACATTTATTACTGGCAAACAGACATTTATTATTTTGATCTACACACTCATGCTCCTTAAGTCATGAAAGAATTATCAGTTTAAAAATCCAACCTTGCTGACCAACAAGCCAAAAACAAACTATTGATCACAGCAGCATTTCTCATTAGCATTTGAATCTGAATTGCAAACAGACTCTCAATAAGCGCACCATTTAAATCCCCAAGTTGAATGCTACGCATGGCTTATCGTGATGTAAAAACAACTCAGCGTTCATTGTCAGCATTTCCTACTAGAATTTTAATGATCTGTAACACCAGACGTATTGCCAAACGATTCGGCACCACGCTGGTGGAAAACTCCCTGCTAGCCAAATGTGTAGGAAACCCTCAAGAAACAAGGATAAAAAGTGTGTACACAGCAGATAAAAGTGTGTAGAGTCAGTGTTTTCCAAAGTTTCCCTCTTAAAGTGTTTTTTTTTTTTTTGCTTAACAAGCAATGACTAACGCAATAAAGAAATGTTATTGAGCTTCCAACACCTCTGAGCTCTTTCCACAGTAAAACACACACACATACATGACAGATGGCAGGCACTTGACAAAGGCTCCTGTTTTGTGGCCACTTGCTTTAATTAATACTTGCACTAGACTCTGAGTGTTGGCATTAGGCTTCAGAATTTGACACTCAGCATCACTGGTTCAGACAAGAAGAGAAGGGGGCAACAGCTAACAAAGTTCACGTTGACATTGCTTTTCTTTGTCCTCTGAAGGAGGTTGATAATAACTTTTTCTACAGATGAAATTCATTTTCTGTTCTCTCCCATTTTGATTTAAGTGGCTATGATCTGTCTTAGAATTATGCCTGAGAAGTCCCGTCCTGTGCTCCCTAGAGAGCCCACCATCACAAAGCCCACATATATATATTTCTAATTAAAAATAACATCTGTGAAAGTAATAACTGTACTTTACTGCATGCCAAGTCAGAGACAAATAAACATTTGGCTTGGTTGAGACTATATAAAGCTTTCATTTGACACTTTTACTTGACTGCGTATTTTCGCGAGTGTTAAAAGGCTTATCACGTAACTTCATATGAAACACACTTGAATTGTTCATTAATGATATTCATACATTCAGGGATAGGTCTTTGTTTATTTAAAGTTTGCACGGCTGACATTTACCAGAAGCTGTATTTGGATCTCTGTTACTATAACTTGTGTACAGTAATATAAAGTTTTGTTCTGACATGATTGCATGTAGGTAGCCGCAAGTGTTGAAACAATTTAATTCTTCATTAATGAACATGCTGGTATTAAAGTAGGCAATAATGTTATACATTATAGACAAACATTTGGTTATTTGAAGTTGGCACTACTAACATTGACCAGACACTGTTTTTGTATCAGCTTCAGGCCCGTAACCAGCCAGGTGAAAGGGGTGGTTCTTTTTTTATCTCAAAAAGTGGACATTTTTGCAGATATTCACCTCATTTTCTTTTCGATTGAGGTTTAAATACCGCATTTAGTGACATTTTAAGCACTATTTATTTTCCGTATTTGCTTGTTGGGTGGTTATCATAACCACAATTTGAATTTACCAAAAACATTTCCTAAAGATCTAGAATAAAGAAATATATTTATAAAATACTTATTTATACTTATTATTTTCAGAATACAAATCCATCACATATATCATTAGAAAAAAACAATCTGTTAAAGTTTTTAAAAATAAAAACTGTGGCCTGCTGTCATTTATTAGGCAAAAAACAAACTGGCCAGCACATTTAACTTTCTTAAGTGTAATTTTGGCCATTTTAATAATAAAAATGAACCCAAATAATAATAATAACATAGAGCTTCCCGATTTTTCTAGTCTTTCTTGTAAAATAGCACATTTGAAAATTCATATATAGCAACAATAGCTTAATTAGTATTAAAATGAACTTTAACATGCTTCAGAATTACCTTTTTATTAGTCAATATTCATTCAAGAATAAGGAAGATTTAAAATAAAAGTTTCTTGTAAACTTTAATCAGTAGTGAAAGTTGACTTTACTTAAGTCAGATTCCTCTTGGTCTTAAAGCCTTCGATTAGTTTTTTTCACAATTTATGATAGCATAGCAGTCAATATAGAACAAATGAGCTCACGTATGGGACAAATTCTGGACTTTTGTTGGTAGGGGGTGGGTCTATCTAACCAGCCAGGCCACGGGCCTGAACATGGCAGACTATTGTTGCATCCCAGATGACATACGCTACTTATACTCTCAATTGTGTAGTATATGAGTTCAGTGTCATCCCAAATGGAACACTAACTTTTAACTGAAGGAAAATTCAAACCATTTCCCAAGCGACATTTAACGTTTGCCAAATTCATTCATTCATTCATTTTCTTTTCGGCTTAGTCCATTTATTAATCAGGGGTTGCCACTTGGCAAAAGTAACTTGCACTTTTGTGATGGCACCATTAATGCTGACAAGTAAGTAGAGATTTTAGAGCACAGTGCGCTGCCTTTTTCAGGGATGCCCTTGCATATATCAACAAGACAATGTAAAACCACATTCTGCACACATTACAAAGTCCTGCCTGCGAAGGAATAGGATAGAGGTACTTGACTGGCCTGCCTGCAGTACTGAACTGTTTCCGATAGAGAATGTGGGGCAACAAAGACCCTGTACTGTTGCCCACCTTGAGACTTGTTTGCAGGAAGAATAGGACAAAATTACACCTGAAACACTTCACTTGGTGTCTTCAGTACCTAAACATCTTTTAAGTGTTGTGAAAAGGAATGGCAACATTAGAAAGTGGTAAATGCTTCACTGTTCCAACTTTTTTTGAAATGTGTTGCAAGAACCAAAATTGGAATAAGTGTTTATTTTGAAAAAAAAAATCATAAAGAACACATTAAATAATATGCTGTTGTATTGTCTTCAAAGAAATAATAGTCAGAGTAAATTTTGAAATTGCTGCTTTCTTTTTTTATTAGCATTTTACACAGTCATAGTTTTCTGATTTGGTGTAGAACAGTGCAAGTAGAAAATTTAGTTTGCGGTTTAGAAAAAGTGATGTGTTGCTTAATGTATGCACTATCAAATTAAAAAAAACATGTTATGGGCCAGATTAAATGTCCCTTATGCCATAAAAAAACTATTTATTGTACTCAAGATTTACTGAAGACAAGTCATTTTTTGTGGCTGACCTTTCTGAATATGTCTTTCAGAAGCTAAAGTATGGGAGAAAAGTATTTTAAATAAATCATGCATTCTGATTTATTAATAAATGCAGTTGTCAGTTTACTGGTAATTTGTGCTGCTATTTAATCCCAAAAAAAAGCATGTCTGACCCATTTTGCACTCAACATTCTGTGATAGTTGCTGTTGGGAAGAGAATTTTCTGAACTAGTGCTTATCTAGCTGTAATGTCAGAAAATATGTTATGCCAACAAATTGATTACTAAGCCTAATTATTTTTTTTGCCACTACTCTCAGTAGATTGTGTTTTTGTCAGTAGACATTAAAGTACAATATTTATATATTCAAGGAAAGACCTTTGTTTATTTAAAGTTTGCACTTCTAACATTGACCAGATGCTGTATTTGGATCGCTGTGTTTATTTTCAGTTGGTGCTGCACTAGTTCCGTCTATCATTCCTTAGGTGTTGTGCTCTCTGGCTGTTTGTGATCACTCTGTGTGACTCCTCGGGGATTTTTCAGAAGTTACTCACTTATCTCAGCAGTTTACCCAAATGTACAACTTCAGAATGCTACCGGGGAAGCCTGAGGCTAGTCTGCTCGATGTTCTCACTCTGTAGCGTAATGACGGCAAAAACCATGTATAACATTCAAAGCATCTCTCGATTTCTTGCACTCTTATTATGTTCTATAAATATACCAAACTTAAAACAACACACTGAGGTCAAAAGTCCAGTGAAACTAAGAAACTTAAGACATAAAACAATTGAGAAGCTACAACATTTCTAGGTCACAATTCTTTTTTTTAAACCACACTGTAAAAAATATCCGTAAATTAGCAGTTTTCCGTATTTTTTCTATTTTTCTCTGTTTATTTCTGCTTTTGAATTGCACTATGGGACCTTGATTTTTCTTCCCACAACTAGTAACCTTAAAAAGTTGGAAAAAGTGACTTTTATTAACATTTTTAATAGTTTAAAGTGATATATTGTCTAGGTTGGTGTATATTACGGTACTAAAACCTTGTAAAAACTGGCAGTACATTTTCTGTTGTTTTACTGATTTATTTCTCTGTATATTATTTCTTATACATTATATTATTATAAACTACTAAAATGTCAATAAAAGTCACTTTGTTGTACTATAGAATTGAATTCTCGATCGTGAGCAGATGCTGTAGTGGTCATGGAGGAGTGGAAAGCATGAGACTGATTATTAAAAGACACCAGTCTTTGCACAGATCCCGTAGGCCAACCTGAACACTCGCCAGTGACCTACTCACACCTGCAGCTTCTCCATAATGGACATCCAGCGTTCTCCAGCCTCCGGCACCTAGACTACACCTCTGCCCAGGAAGTTTGACCAGAGGAGAAATGGTCATGCCCAATTGAGCCTCGTTCGCTCAAGATGTTTTTCCTTCACTTTCATCAATTGGTGAAGTTTGCTCCTCACCACTGTCACCACTGGCTTGCTTGGTTTGGGACTTTCAGCAGTGAAAATTAAACCACACTGAACTGAACTAAACTGAACTTCAACTCTAAAAACTGGACTGAGAGTTTTAATCTACTACAAGTTCTGTGTTAAGCTGCTTTGACACAATCTACATTGTAAAAGCGCTATAGAATTAATTGAATAGAATTGAATTTCAACATCGAAAGTCAACAGGGCAGAGATAAAGCACCCATAATGCAATTAAATGCAACTGTAAATAAATGTTAAAAACTTAAAAAAATACAGGAATGGTCAATAAACTCGGCCCTTACCTATCATGGCCTCCCGATCATCCCCATCCTCCGAATTGGCTCCATCACTGTCTCTCCACTCCACCTATAGCTGGTGTGTGGTGCGCGCACTGGCACCGTTGTTCTGTGGCTGCCGTCGCATCATCCAAGTAGATGCTGCATACTGGTAATGGTGTGAAGAGATCCCCCCTCATGATTGTGAAGCGCTTTAAGTGTATGGCCATTCATGATAAAATACGCTATATAAATACACATTGCATCACATTACATACTACTTCCTTGTTAACAGATGGTTGTGTTGCTTAGTTATGAGCCCTGTCAATCATCCACATTTCTCTCATATTTATTTTCCTACCTTATTGGAGACGCAGCAGGTGAATCTCTCATTCACAAGTCTTTCACGCAGAGAAATCTTCTCAGGTCTTTGGATAATTCTGCATTCAGAAGTTAATGTCCAAACACGTCTTTAGATAAGTTCAGTATTGTTGTTGCAGATGAAAAATAACACAGAAAACGGGATTTAAATTTTACAGTGGGCTAGATATTGATTGACAGTCATACAAACATCTTTACAGAAGACTCTCTACTTTACAGTTGATCTCGCCTGTGCATCATGTTTGTAGTTTGTTTACACTTTTCAACCACGTTTGTAGTTCTAATCAAATTCACATCCAACGCACAATGTATTGTGGGCAATATCAGCGGTTAGAGTATGGACGGTTCTACACTTAAATTTTTTTTACCGGAAATAGTAAACCATCCGGGAACCTTTGGCATACTCTTTTTAACATACTACGTTTTGGGACACAGTTATTCTATTTTCAAATACTATTTAGGACAGATCGTTTGCGAATTGGGACGCAGCAGAAGTGTCTGCATAATACAGTTTTATGATTAAAAAAAATGACCAAAACCTAGGTTTCTAACAAATTAGTAAGTAGTTGTAGTTGAGGCCTGAAAAGTTTGGTTAAGGTTGTTGACATGAGGAAATATTTCTTCTCTGCGAAATGCAATTGTCCCTTGCGTACATTTCCTAAGGATGACGGTTCAAGCTGGAATTGTAGTAAAATCTACACTAAGCTTCTGGAGCTGAAATTCAGATATGGTTATGGACATTTAGTTTCTGACAGCGTTCAGAGAGAGACCAGATCCTTGAATAGATGCTGGGGGGAAAGGAGTGACGCTTCACTGCATGTTATAAGAAAATGAAGTGTTTTTTTGACCTTGAATAGGTCTACAAATATTGTTGGAGACCTTTGGAAAAAATATTATTTAAAAAAATGCACAATGGCTTTCTTTAATATATAAGCTACATTCATTGGTGCTTTCAGACAGAGCTAGGGAGTAATGAGTTACATTCCTGAATGACATTTCTCTCATTTTAATGCAATGTATGTTATGAACTGCATTCATTCCAAGTGCGCTGTTTTGTTTTTTTCTGAGGCATGAGCAATCATTCACTGAATGCAAAAGATTCTTTGAATGTCAAAGGTTCTTCATTGAACCATCACAGTCCAGTGGTTTGAAAACAGCTTCTGCAGAAAATTTTTTATTTTATATGTGAAGGCTGCAGATGTCCTTTGAGGTCACTGAGTTTAGTTTGTTTTATGTCAGTGCTTCTTTTCCTTTTACATTCATTTGAATGCAGAACTCTGCAGGTAATGTTTTCTAATAAGCAGGATGCAATTGCAGCTTGTGTCTTATGTATTTGATATGTACTGTAGGTATTTTAGTATCTAATAATGATAATAATATAATTGAATACCATGTTTATATTGCTACTTGAGATTTTCGTTTGGTAACACTTTATTTTAACGTCCTTGTTACACAAGTCCCATGCACTTACACTTTAAAAAAAATCACTCTGCCTTAAGTCATTTACTTACATCAATTAAAGTGACAACACATCAAGTAAAAATGTGCATAACTTTAAAAATAAAATTTAAACCTTAGTAATTTTAAAGTTAATAAGTAAATAAATAAATTACATAATAAGTAACATAAAAACTGAATAAAAATGACTAATGTTTCGAAGTTCACTAAAGTAGGTACAATTAGTTATGCATAATTACTGTACATGCAACTAACCCTACCCATATAAAAAGTAACAAGGACATCCTTTATTAAAGGTTGGTTTGCTGCCAAATGTGACGTGGCTGGGATGAAAATCAGCACCTCCAAGGCCAAGGCCATGGTGCTCCACCTGTAAAAGCTGGTTTGCCATCTCCAGGTTGGAGGAAAGTCCTTACCCCAGGTGGAGGAGTTCAAGTACATTGGGGTTTTGTTCACGAGTGAGGAAGGATGGAATGTGAGATTGACGTGCGGATTGGTGCAGCGGCAGCAGTAATGCCGTCGATGTACCCACTGGCGGTTCTAGCTTAAATGGCACCCTGGACAAACCACCGCATATATGTCCAACTTTGTGTAAAATATGGACAAAACCAGAATTGGGCTCATTAAAAAAAAAAAAAAAAAAAGTGTATATATATATATATATATATATATATATATATATATATATATATATATATATATATATATATATATATATATATATATATATATATATATATAAATTGTTGTTATAAATAAAATTATTATTCACGTTATTATTAGTATACAATTATTATTCTAAATAAATTACAGAAATCAATCCTAAATGTAACTGCAAATAAATTTAATTTGCTGAGGTTATTTTGCTTGTATACTAAGTATTTCTATAAAATATAGAATTATCTGTTCATCTTAGACCCGACTCAAGGCTGAGAATTAATATTATTAAGTCTTACCTCCCTGACTCATTATCTCTCCTTTCTGCTTCATAGGAAAAAGATCATCGTCATGTCATATTATATAAACTTCAGTTTTGTCAACTTGCAAAACTCGCTGTGTTTCGACACCTCGTGTCATAAAAGTAACATAAAAGGCTATTGCTCTTGTTTTACAGCGCATGAGTGGCGCGTATTTCATTGACAAATATATATAATTGAAATAATTTATTGACATGATTCACGCGGCATGTGGGTTGTTGCTAGATCAGATACGGTTGCGGCCTGAAGTTAATGATAATTATTTGTATTAATTATAAAATTTCCCATTTATTGTATTTTATTAAAGTCTACCCCCACTCCAACCCTAAACCCAACCGCCACTGTACTGTAAAAATATTAATTACTGTTATACAGTGTCATAAAAAAATTGCTGCTATATTGATGTGCGCAAGGCACGCTGGCAAGGTTTTTTGCGGTCATGCGTCAGTTTGCTTTTTACCAGTGTTGTTTCGCTTGCACATAGAGAATAACAAACTTGTTCATGCAAAAGATGCTGTGGAAATATAAATTTATATTATCTAATTTCAAATAAACCATAATCAAATGAACCATAATCTACGTTCCTACTCACATCTATAGTCATGAACTTTGGGTTATGACTAGAAGGACAAGATCTCGGATACAAGTGCCCAAAATGAGTTTCCTTCACAGGGTGGCAGGACTCACCCTTATAGATAGGGTGAGGAGCTCTGTCATCCAAGAGGAGCTCGGAGTAGAGCCGCTGCTCCTCCACATCGAGAGACGTCAGCTGAGGTGGCTCTGGCATCTGTTTCGGACGCCTCCTGGACACCCACCTATGGAGGTGTTACAGGCATGTCCCACCGGGAGGAAACCTCTGGGAAGACCCAGGACATGCTGGAGGGATTATGTCTCTCGGCTGGCCAGATAACATCTCGGGATCCCTCCAGAGGAGCTGGAGGAAGTGTCTGGGGAAAGGGAAATCCGGGGTTCCCCCAATTAGACTTCTGCCCCCAGCCCAGGAAAAGCAGATGAAAATAAATGAATAAATATGTACTATTAATTACAACTTTTGTATAGTCTACCCATCTCTGCTCTCAGCTCTTGGTATATACAGTATTTTTCAAGTTAATAAAGCAGCTGATGGCATTTTATTTTCATTGTTATTATGAAGAGACAAAACCAGCAGTGTTTACAAAAGCACTAGGGGGACAAAAACGTATTTTTAACTTGTGTGTCACTGGACTCATCTCTTGCTTGCACCTACCTGTGTGTAGGAGAAACAGGTAGAAGAAAAAAAAGACACAGTTCAGTATTGAGTACAGTAACTGCAGGAATACAAATGTACCATCATTCGCCGTGCCAATACATCATGCTGAACGTGTAAATAAGAGGAAGAGAAATGAATGTATTATAACATATTGATCTGCATAGCTGATTAATGGTACCTCATGGGTTGTTCATTAGTCAAGGCCTGATGTGAATTAATGTGAATTATGTTACATGCCCTTCATGCATCGATTTGGTATTAATCTATTAGCCTCAGAATACAGATCATGCCACACTGTTTGTGAGTGCGGATGTGCGAGCATCTATGTGCGAGACATTTTACAATTGAAATTTATACGTGAAGGCTGTTACTGGCTGCAAAACATTCAGATAGATGCTTCAGCATGCAAATCATTTTGTATGCATGTAATCTTAGATCACAGTGCTTTTGTATGTGTTCGGTGTCTTGCAAGGAGGCTTAATTTACCGCTTTCCATTAAGAAGCCTCCAGACTTGCTGTGCTCAGCATGATGTTGAATCGAGCCTGGCCTGCATATCTGATCATGTTGAGTTACTTATCTAAAGTACACTTCCCTTGTGGTGGTTTGTCTATGATTCTACCAGCCTTGACAAACGGTGGGCTTGAATTTAGTGCACAGAAAAATGTTTGAGTTGGCATGCACAACACCAGAAATTGTCCAATTTGAACAGATTCTGCTATGCCTTCATAGCCGCCAAAGGAGTAACAAAGGGTCTGTTTTTGTTTTATGCATATATTTTGCAGAGTGAAGGACTATTCGTAAAGCTTTGGAACAAAAATATGCATTAAAGGAAAATGAAAAAGGAATCTCTGAAAATCTCACACCCTTAATTTTTCAGATGCCAGGAAAAAAGGAATAATTTTATTAACTAAGTGTTGTTATATATTATTAAGCTTTTATTGTTAATATTTATTAGAGTACTGTTTGCATGTAAAAGTCCAAAAATGTAGACATAATTAGTTAAATATTTAAGAGATAGCAATTGACTGTAAATGGTGGAGTAAATGGTAAGTACTTTATTTTTGTGTGTGTAAATTATTCTTTTACTATCCTGTTTTCATAGACTATCCCATCAATATCACACAAGCAAGATGTTCATTCATTCATTCATTTTCTTTTCGGCTTAGTCCATTTATTAATCTAGGGTCGCCACAGCGGAAAGAACCGCCAATTTATCCAGCATATGTTTTACGCAGCGGATGCCCTTCCAGCTGCAACCCATCACTGGGAAACACCCATACACACCCATTCACACACATACACTACAGACAATTTAGCTCACCCAATTCACCTATACCGCATGTCTTTGTACTTGTGGGGGAAACCTGAGCACCTGGAGGAAACCTACGCAAACACTGGGAGAACGTTCAAACTCCACACAGAAATGCCAACTGACCCAGCTGAGGCTCAAACCAGCGATCTTCTTGCTGTGAGGCGATTGTGCTACCCACTGCACCACCGTGACACCTAAGCAAGATGTTGTTATATAAGATTAGACCAATCATTGATGTAAGATTTGTCAAATTATTGGATAAATGCAATATTTCAATATATAAGAAGCCCAAGCCATGTTTTCTGACGAATAGAACAAAAAAAAAGTGACAGGCCAAGGCTTAGGTTTCTTGTCTGGCACGATCAGTGTTAAAATAAGAAAAAAATGTTGAGTAATTTGCATTGCTGATTATTACCACACTCTAATGACTGGAACAGCATATATTGAACGACTTTAGGCTGTCCCAGACAAAAGACAACCAGCATTAAAGGTGTCACATTATGAGCGTATGGATATACTGTACCTAGGCATAGCTGAAAAAAATAAGAGCTCAGTAGCCTGCATGAAAATGAAATACCATAAGCCTCAAACACCAGTGTTTCCTCATTGTCATGTAAATTCCATGTTTGCAAAATCCCAGTGAAAAACAGACCTGTCTAAAAAAAAAAAAAAAAAAAAAAAAAAACCTGTGACATTTGTTGAAATGCAAATTATCAGATGCATTTGTTTATATGGCAAAACATGTCTTTTTCACCAAGAAGCTCCATACAGATTCCAAAGGCAGATACAGTAGTGACAAGATCAGGGGCTGGTTAAGATCTGTGTGGACTTTGAGAGTTTTATGATGCGGTCACATGTTGATTAGTCAGTTTGTATGTCTTAATATTTGGGTTTTGGTGGTTGAGAAAAATACAAAATAAGTGAACTTTGCTCTGTCTCTTTTTCTGCTCTGCTCCTCTTCTGCTCTGGTGTCTATCTTCTCTGACTCTACTGCTATCAGTTTCTTTTCGGGGCCTACTCTTTTTGTCTCTCTCTCAGGTAACTTATTTTACATTTAAACGGTACAACTGTTTACAGTTAATTTGTGACTAATTCAGTTGTAGCTGTAGCAAATTCATTCATTCATTCATGTTCTGCTTAGTCCCTTTATTAAAAATTATTGTCATTAAATCTTTTCATTTTCAGGTATTTGTGGATTCCTCTTGATTTAACGTCAACACTTAATTGCTCCATATTGAAATACAATACAATACAATCAAATAGCAGAAAGATGGGTACAGATTTTCACCATCATACAGATTACTTTGATTACTTTTTAGTCAATCGGCAAAACTACAGTTCGAACTGCTGTAGTTAAATTCTAACATATTGCATATGGGATCATTACTATACATGCCCCAGCCAGTGTTTAATTGGCCAAAATGTTTGATAGTGAGATTACAATTTTATAGACCAATTACCAACCTACGTCACACGAGTCCCCGGTTGCAAAAAAAAGATGTGTTGCGGTAGGATGCCAAATTCGAGTACAAAAATAGAAAACTTAACTTTTACCATACACCACACTGCTTTAATGCCAACTGCAGATGTCTTTGGCTAAAAGGGAGCTGAATGAAGTGACAACCTTATTAGAAATGCTGGACTCAGTTCTCATGTTATATCAGGCAAGCTCACGCTATGCTGAATCATACACATTACTCGTTTTTGATTGCAGCAATGATTTCAGCATAAACAGTTGAACATGGTTAATTAAACTGCGGACACTGAATGCTAAGAATCAAATGTGAAAGTGTAAGTTATTAAGGTTAAGTTGGTTTTATATTCACACATTCATTCAGTGACAACTTGTGACACACTCCCTATATTGTTTATCACGTCACTTTGAATATTCGATCTGAAATAACCTGCAAGTGTGACTTGAAAACAACATTGACCCTGTTTATTTGACTGTGAACAATGTTGTACTTTGATAGTCATTGGCTGCTAATATGATTTCGCTATTTAGAGTTTGCAAATAATACTTTTATGAAGTTATATTATTAAGGAGAAAGCCTGAATGTGCGAATATAAAACCAACTTTACCTTTATGTGTAAATTCACACACCCTGCCGTACAGGTGCAGTTCTCTGTCAGAATGCAGTCGTTTTGCGTGTTGGTGATTAATTACTCAGGCATTGTATAACGTTAACTCCGTCTTCTTTCCTTGTCTTTGGCTAGGCAGAACCTCGGTTTTTAGCTCTACATAGTGTTGAATCTGGTCATCCTGGAGCATTATTTATTGCACATGACCACACAGAACAACATTGTTGGCATCCAAAGACTTGTAGATCTTTAACTTCTCTCTTGTAAAATCACTTGGAGCTTCAATGAGATTGTATATTTGGGGCTGGATGCTTGGTCATTTCGTCTTATCCAATATACATTGGGTGCGTGCTATAGCAAGTGGACATGTCAGACGAACGCCGCTCACTTTAACGTTAATTTTGCAGAATCACTGTGCTTATCACTGGGTGACAAGCTGTTATAATATGCTGAAAGCATTATGTAAATAATATATATAATGTGTAATCAATATATCTTAATTCTAAGACAACAACAAACTCCAACAAACGCATCGGATGTCATTCCCTCGCTGTAAATGCTAGCGCTCCCAGTTTCTTTCTGCCACCTCCCTGCGTGCGCATCCTGAATGTTTACAAACATAGTAATTAGTCTATGGGTTCCACTTATTTTATAAGTTTAAAACAGCTTACTTTATTTTCTAGCAATGTAAGACTATCAGTTTGAAAATTGTGCAGGCTTTAAGGAACAGTAGCAGGCAGCAATGCATGGCTGGTTACAGCTTATAAGAACATAAAATTCAGGAAAGTCATATTACATGTTTAAACAGCATCCCCGGGAAGAGGCGTAAGGTCTGTTTAAATTAATCTTTTTTAAATTGTGAAATTTGCTTTGTACATTTGTAATGAGGCAAGAGGCGTGTATGTTCGTAATGAGGCAATAAACATGTACACTGCTGAATATAATTGATGCATGTTTTTGCTGTCCTCGACCAGGTTTGATTTCTGTTTTGAGTTTCCTTCTGTGTCCTGCTATCAGCTGTTAGTCCTTGCGATCAGCGCTCGTGCTGATTGCAGGACACCGATTATAGTTTTACTTTATTGATGTCCCTTTATCTCCCTCCCTTTTCCAGTCCTTTCTTGTCAGCTTATTGTTGTATGTTCCTTGATGCTAAGACATATTGCTCTGCTTCGACTCACCTTTTGGTCTTGTCCTGTCTCTTCCTGTATACCATGAGGAGTTTGATGTTTCTTTGTGAAGTGTTTCACCTATGCTCTGGCCAGACTGCCTGCTCTCAGAACTCTGGGGCTCTCCAAGGAACCCAAGCACCAGCCTGGTTTGCCACGGTGGTTTAATCCTCCAGTTACCAGCCCTCCCTTTCTATCTGGGCCAAGCAAAGACTGTATTGTTGCAGAAATGTCCAGTTCTGCATTCACCTTTTCTGTTTCATCCATATGAAAGGCATACTGCCTCATTTTGACTTAAAAAAAATAGAATAAACATTGTTTACCCACTACTTTTGTTGTCCCGCAATTCTATCTTGACATATGCATCCTGTCATATCACTCAGCTCTTACTGTGATTTTTCTGGAGCAAAAAGACAGTAATAGATTTTGCCCATATTTTATTCATAACACATATCTCTGGAGTAATGGAGCAACAGACTTAGTTGACTACAGATTTTCCTAACACAAACTTCTCTTCAGATGAAACAATTGTCATTTGACATAGGATTTTTTCAGTTTGCAGAGCTTAGATCAAGCTCAAAAAATTACACCCCACAGTACCCGAGCCTGTGCACCTTGTTTTTGAGCCTGACCTGGTCCGACACATAATAACTGTAATTATGAGTCCGGTTTAAACCCGACTATTTTTTAATATGGGGCAGTTATAACAGACATTCTCAACTACAATTCTGAGTTGTTTAAACTACAGAAAGTAGTTCAGATTTATCTTGCCTCGCTCTGAGGGGTATGCTTAAAGAAGTGACAAAAGAGGACATTGAAGACTGACGATCACCTTTCTGCATACCTGTCAATCCTCTGTTTTTGCTGGGATTCTCTTGTTTTTTACCACTCTATCCCGCTATCATCCTGTTTTAGCATTTTCCTGTATCTTTCTATAAAAACTGAAAGTAGCATCAAAAAGCGGATCTTAAATGTGATATAGTCTAATTGCAAGAGCTGTTCAAGAGCATTATGCTTTCGCTTTATTTTGGTTTGAAACCATGTTGAAATTAATATAAAAGCAGCCGCATTCACTCTGCAATCTCTGAATCAGTCAATTCATGTAATGGCTGTTTCACACCGCATGCGCAGGAAGATGTAGATAAAAAGTAAAAAGAATAGAAAGAACTAAATAGAATAGAGATAGATCGATTTGTACAGCAGCCTTCAATCATCTGCGCGCCGCTGCATGTACAACCGGTATAAAAGGCAAACGCCTGCGCACTGCTTCTGCTCTCCATTTGTTCTGCACACAGGTGGCTGATGGACGCGCTCTGTATAAAGACAATTTTCTCAGATCAGCTTCTGTACACACAATTTGAAGTAGAGCAAAAGGGACGCTTTGGGATTTGGGTGTGTTTTTAAACAGACAAATACACTTAATAATATGTAAACATGTCCATCCTGGCATCTTTTATTTTAAACACAATTAATTATGTCATAAATGAGCACAACAGTACGAAAGTAATTGAATGCTTTCATTATAGATTTGTGTATAGCTCTCCACGCAAATAGGCTAATTAAGTAATAAAAAAACACACAAATGCTTGCGGTCCTGCCCAAAAATGACAAAATATGGGCAGAAAAGGTGGCAGGAAATATCTGCAAATCTGGACTCGGGCTCAGGCAGAGAATCTGAATATGATGGTTTTTTTTAGATATTTTTGGCAAATCAAGTTTGATTCACATGTATTCCAGAATGCATTATGCTGTGTGAGCAGAAAGCAGCATGACTGCAGACCACATTATTCATGACCCTTCCAAATAAGGTCAAAACTGAGCTTTCATTCTAGGGCTAATTTCTAGGTTCTAAATAGGCTTGTAAAACCATTTTCTGGAGATTTTTCTCTTTGCACTTACCTACAGTATGTAACGTGCCTTCTATGTAGATATCAGAAAACAATTTAAACATACATGAGCGCATTCTATGGCACTACAGCAAGTTAGTATGTGCTGTATGAGATGTTGGAAGACAAGTGTGTTTTTCACACTCTCGTGACCAAAAATAGCCTGGAAATATGGAGAGAGATTAGACTCAATAATAATTCACGCAAAAGACACGATGTACACATGCGTAGCCAAATTCACGTACGTAAAATATTTATTTATACTTACAAAAACAATTCACATGCACAAAATAAAAATACATTTTCATAAAATACGTTTCACAAATGCAAAACACCATTTGCAAATATATGAGTGTACAAGAAGTTTTGAATGTTTAAAATTCACGAGTTCATCCTGAATGAGAATGTGCAAATCCTCTCTCACGTACGACTCACCCTGAATACAAGTGTGTGCACTTTTGAGACTTTCCTGTCAGCACACACCTCCCACGTGAGTCACTCGTGCCCTGTAGCCAATAAGATGCGAGCTTACTGTTCAACCAATCACAACTCCCTGAGAACTCCCGGGAATGAAGGAAGCGCTTCACTGTAAGCACCATTTGAGCAGTCTGACTGAATTAACGGAGATGATCCTCTAAGAAGAAGAATACTCCTCTATTTAGCATGGCAGGTGAAGAGCGGGATGCGCTCTAGCACAAGCACTTTTCTATTGAGTTACTGAAAATACACTCAGATTCTACTATAAAAAGCGTATACACAAACTAGTAGGAAACAGTATTGACTTACAGGAGTATCCGCCATGTTGGTTAGAGGAACAGACTGCGCAAAAGGAGCGCAGAGTGGTTGACATCGAGTACAGCTCTCATCTGATTGGCTGAGAGGTACGAGTTGCCTGTTTCTGGCAGGAAAGTCTCAAAAATGCACACACTCGTATTCAGGGTGAGTCGTACGTGAGAGAGGATTTGCACATTCTCATTCAGGATGAACTCGTGAATTTTAAACATTCAAAACTTTTTGTACACTCTTATATATTTGCAAATGGTGTTTTGCATTTGTGAAACGTATTTTATGAAAATGTATTTTTATTTTGTGCATGTGAATTGTTTTTGTAAGTATAAATAAATATTTTACGTACGTGAATTTGGCTACGCATGTGTACATCGTGTCTTTTGCGTGAACTATTATTGAGTCTAATCTCTCTCCATATGGAAACAGTAACAGTGTCAAATTTAGAAGAGCTTTCTCACAGTGTGCTTGGCTGTACAATCTACCATAATTAAAATGCAACATTATCTGATGTATTAATCAAAAATACACTCACTTTTCCCAAGCTATGACCAGGTTTATCTTTTCTTCCTCGACCTCACTACACATTAAAACCCAAGTTCATTGGCATGATTCATCTAGCTGTGTTTATTTACTGCTGATGATGGTTTTATCTGTCTATATTAACTTGTTTTATGGCTTATGATTCCATGTGTCACACATGTAAAGTATGTCGCATACAGTATGTAGAGTCTGTAAAAATGTAATAACTTTTCCAGACAGTATACACTATAACCCATTCACCACTATATGGATAGTTTGATTACTATTAGGATGAATCTGTTTTAGTGATTCAATCAGTCAGTATTAGTACAGTATATACATTATATAAAACATTTTAAATGCCAGTATCAGGAACAATTACAGCGTCACCATTAAGCATTCTCATCATCTAGTGAATTTATTAGCATCCATCTGCAGTTCCTGGATTACACACTGCTGTGATGTGGTGTGCGGGTTCGCTGAGGAGCTGTAATGTTTTATTACAGCTGCAATCTTTGTGGATCGCTGAGTTCATGAGATATTAAGCATTTGCTTGGAGGTCACACACAGCGGGGTGTTAATGACTGATGCTTAGTTTAAAAGCTGCTACTGTAGTCCCTGTGATTTATGATAATAATGATAAAATGTGTGTGTTCTAAAGCAACATGATGAGTTGGTTTAGCAAAACTCTAAAGGTTTAAAGGTGCCATTAGAATGTGTTGATACATTGTTTACACTGTTTTCTGATATCGACACAGAAGGTATGTGGCTAAGGTAAGAGCTAAAAATATATAAAACTTATTTAAAAAGCCCATTTACAACCCAGGGAACCCTAGCCTTAAAGGGAACCCTGGGTATCAAAACTATCCATGGGCACTGCCATTTTTTTGATTACATAATCTGGTTGTTCACCCTACTGGTCCTATTGTAAACGCAGCACAACTGAAGATACAAAATGCTGCTTTTGATTGTAATTTTCAGATGAACATTCAGATGAACAGTTTATTCAATTCACTTATAGCGCATGTCTTTGGACTGTAGGGAAAACACCCAGAGCAAACACAGGGAGAACATGCAAACTCCACACAGAAATGCCAACTGACCCAGCTGGGACCGAATCAGCGACCTTTTTGCTGTGAGGCAACAGTGCTAACCACTGAGCCACGCCAATGTGGATTTTGGATAAAGTAAAAATGTTGTTTTGTTTTTTCTTTATATTTCACAAAGAGGCATCATTTACATAATATTAAGCCATACAAGTCTTGATACTCAGGGTTCCCTTTAAGGAAACACATGCAAATACAAAGTCAGAAAAAATCCTCATTAATTTGACAACACACGCGCATGCAAATTCTCACAACATGCAAATAAAGAAATGTGCTGCAAACAGCACAGACCACAACACAATATGTTGGGGGACCCCCAAAAAACCTACCTGCTTCTTTTTTAGAGCCAGTGTTGTTGTCTGAGATCTGAGAGGTGGATTTTCGGTTTATTTGAATTTCCTGGTCGTACAGTTCTTTGTTGTTTCTATGTTTTTACTATATAATACAAAACTTTATTATCAGACTTGCATCTGAAATTTTACTTGCATAAAAGCACATTACAAAGAGAGAAAGACTAATACAAAAATAAAATCATCTTTTTTTCCACTGACATTATTCAGCTCCAAGACAGCCTAAAGTGCAAATGACTTTTTAAATTTCACGTTACTAAAACCTGGCACACTAAACCGACGGTTAGACTTCGTGATTCAACACATGACTAGAATTCAAAATGATGTTCCTTGCCAACCTTGTAAGGTTCTTGTAATACGAACGATCATGTAATTTCTCAAGAGGCTTTCCTACTATCTTTGAACAGATTTTAATCTGGTTCATCAACTTTGTTTTTAGACTCATAGATAGATTCATATACCATACAGAGTTACAATACTACAGAACACTCATAAGAACAAACATAATTTTAGCCATGACGTTTTGGATTTTTCAGTAGCTTTAGTTTTTATTTCGTTTTGACTTGTTTTCAAATTCAGTCAGTTTTAATTAGTTTTTATAGTTTAGTTTTTATAATTTAGTTTTTCAGATTTTCTTGTTTTTATTAGTTTCTATAATTTGAAATAGCTTAGTTTTAGTTTAGTTTTTATTAGTTTCAGTGCTAGCTTTAGTTTTTTTTTTTTTCTAAATAAGGATATTTGTTTGGTGCAAGATTGAAAATCATCCGATTAAATATTGTATAATAAAAACTCAACCAAAGATACATTTTTTGAAACATGTATTTAAAGGACACATGACAACTATCATCTACCCATCCTCATATTCAAATACAAAAGCCCACAAGATAGCAGCCCTAAGTACAATATGTGTGCAAGACTGCTTCTGAGGCTAGATACACAGTAGTGATGGTGATCTTTAATGCAAACCAGATCTTTCGTGACAATCCTCCCATGTTAGGACTCAAAATACCAAAAATATGTAGTCAGCAATCAGAATTTCAGTCAGTTAAAACATCACCAAGTTTTTTACAATTACATTTTACAACCCAACTGAAGCATGATTTACTTAATTAAATTCCATAACGATTTTCGGTGATGAAATAAACACCAGATCATCTCATTAATGCCCTCGGTTTACCCGGCTGCAGTTGTTTAAGTTTGGTTCAGTCACAGCAGGCTGTCATGTACTGTTTGTGTTCGGTTCACCTGCTGAATCGATGCTGCTAATCATTACTCCCCCTAATACCCTAAACCCCACAACCCCCCCTCCTCCAGCGCTAACTGCCTGGAGGAGAACAGGCTTGATCTGGCCAGTGGCATCTCTAACTCTGGAGTGCCGTATGGGTCAAATACCTGGCAGTGCAAGGTCAATTGATTTACTTCTAAAAGCCATCCAGTAGGCTTATTTACATTTAGAAAAACGAAAACGAAGGACATTTTTGCTATAATTTCAGTGAGTTTGAGTTAGTTTTGCTTGTACACAATATAGTTTCAGTTAGTTTTCTAAAAACAAATCTTTTTATTTTTATTTCAGTTGATGAAAATGATTTAAATTGTAATTTTAGGGTTTTTTTTGTTCAATTTCGTTAATTATAACCTTGGATTGAACTGACTTTAAAAAGGAAGCAGCTGGGTGTGCCACTTTTTGGGGTCCCTTGGTAACATTTCAGTTGTTTTCTGTGCTATTTGCTTTACTTTTTAGAGTATAAAGTGGAAATATTTTCATTGTGTAATACTGATTACCCTTGAGTACTTTTAAAAGAGTTACATTTTACTCTACATGCACTACATTTTTTGGGGGGCAGGTAATGGTATTTTTTTATTTGAGTATTCTTTTCAGTACTCTTTCCAGCACTGACAGTGTCACATTAATCTACTGCATGTACAAGAACACTATAGTGCAAACAGTGCAGAGCAAGGACACCGTGGTAAAGCATCATTACTTCTCTGGATGTATGAGGATCTCTTTATGAGGACACGGGGCCGAGAGGGCTGCTGGTCCTAATGAAGACAGATGGAGGTTTGCACTTTGTAATAATCTGGGATGGGTCCTGATGACAGGCCAATCAGGATAGCTATTAGCTGCTGCCCTTGTGACTGCCTGAACAAAATTAGAACCTTTCATTATGAGACAAAGCCCAAGTCACATGCACGTCCTTACAACACACTCGTCCACAATAGGCGTGATATAGGATGGGTGTCAACGCACAGACACACACAAACATACGCAGCGGGGTAATTTGAGGGAACAAAGCCACCTCCAGAAGCTCACCGCTGAGAGAGCAGGTGGGTCGACTGGGATGGTAATAACTGTAGTCAGCTGAACTGCAGAATGAAGCTTCATCTTCTATCATGCAGACTTCATAATGCTGCCCTGCTGCTCCCCACACACACACACACACACACAAGTTATTAAAACATCTTTTCAACACGGCTGTTTCAACCGCACACACATTCTGGAAAGGACCCCTACCCACACAGACACTCAATGTGCACGACTTTCCTGAGGTCACACTGCTTCTGTACATGAACACACACACACACACACACAGCCAATAACACTGCTCTGTGCTTTTTATCTCCCTGGGGAACAGCTGAGTCGAGCTGTAGTGAGTCATTGAAAAAGCATCATTATAACAAACACACACTCATTGACGACAGGTGTGTGTGTGTATGTGTGTGTGTTTGTTATTGTCCGCGGTGGTGACATGTTGAAAGGTTGAATATGTGTGAGTGGATTCACCCACACAAGCCGCAAAGGCCAAATGCTATCAATTACAGACACTGTGCGCAGCAGGTTTAGTGCAGGGCAGAATTAAACAGCAGAACAACAGCTGCTGTATTTCTGTTATCTATATATTTCTATCGCTCCGTCTATCTATTCAATCTTACAAAAGTGATATATTTCTAAAAAATGCTTTTGAACTTTCTACTTATCAAAAAAACAAACAGACACGTATTACACTTTTTTGGAAATGATAATTTAGCACATTGATTAAGAAGAATTTTTGAGCACCATTTCAGCCTGAATGTGAAACATGTGTAGACGGAAATGATGCTTAAATGTAATCATTGCCCTGACAGGAATATATGAGGTTTCTTTTACTGTTCTTACTGTGATTTTGGTCAAGTTTTTTGATAATACTTAAACTTTACATACATTTTATGTACACCATACACTACCTGACAAAAGTCTTGTTACCTATCTGGGTTTAAAGAACAAAAAATAATAAGTTGACTTCTAGTTGATCATTTGGTATCAGAAGCGGCTTATATGAAAGGCAAAGCCCTCTAGATTTAGCTTATTTTACCAAAATAAAATATGATCATGGCTTTTTAAAAATTATTTCATTAGGACAGTGCGGTCTGACTTTGTTAGACAAAAGTCTTGTCCCTTAACAAAAATAATGTCCAGTAGAGAATATAAAGTCATGGTGCAGTGGAAAAATAATTAATATTGTGTATGACTCTCATGAGCTTGGAGGGCTGGGTCCATACATCTCTGCAATGACTCAAATAACTTATTAATAAAGTCATCTGGAATAGCAAAGAAAGCGTTCTTGCAGGACTTTCAGAATTCATCAAGATTCCTTGGATTCATCTTCAATGCCTCCTCCATCTTACCCCAGACATGCTCAATAATGTTCATGTCTGGTGACTGGGCTGGCCAACCCTGGAGCACCTTGACCTTCTTTGCTTTCATGAACTTTGATGTGGAGGCTGAAGTATGAGAAGGAGAGCTATCCTGCTGAAGAATTTGCCCTCTCCTGTGGTTTGTAATGTAATAGGCAACACAAATGTCTTGATACCTCAGGCTGTTGATGTTGCCATCCACTCTGCAGATCTCTCGCACGCCCCCATACTGAATGTAACCCCAAACCACGATTTTTCCTCCACCAAACTTGACTGATTTCTGTGAAAATATTGGGTTCATGTGGGTTCAGCATTATCTGCATTATTTGTGATGATTGGGATGCAGTTCAACAGATGATTCATCTGAAAAATCTACCTTCTGCCACTTTTTCAAACAATCAACTAGATGTTATTATTTGTTGCTTTTACAACTGGGATCCATGACAAGATATTTCTCAGGTACACTAGTGTAGTTGCTTGCTACTTAGGTAAATCTGGGTTTTAAATAGGGCTGCATAATATTGGAAAAGTCTGACATTGCAATATTTTGTTTTGCTGCTATTTATATTGCTTTATGAATACAATTTCACCAGATAGCTAGTATAGCTCTATTTGGAAAAAAATTGAGATTATTCTGAAAGATTATGGGAATTATTCTGGATTATTGTTGGGAAGATAAAAGTGACATATTTCACATCACAGTATTCAGGCACAATTGAATAATCAGCTGGCAGCTAGCTCTCTGCAACTCTCACATGGTAGCCCACTGAAGCTAAGCAGGGCTGCACCTGGTCAGTTCCTGGATGGGAGACCACATGAGAAACTAGGTCGCTGCTGAAAGTGGTGTTAGTGAGGAGCACTCAACCTGTGGGCTGTGTGGGTCCTAACGCCCAAGTATATTGATGAGGACTCTATACTGCTCAGTGAGTGCCATCTTTTGAATAAGACGTTCAAAGGTCGTTAAAAATCCCAGGATATCCTTCGAAAAAGAGTAGGGGTTCCTCTGTCCATCATGGCCTCCTGCCCATCCCCATATCATAACCATATTTAATATCATAATCATTCTGTCTCCTCTCCACCAATTGGCTGGTGTGCAGTCTGGCGCAATATAGTTGCCGTCGTGTCATCCAGGTGGATGCTGCACACTGGCGATTCCCCCAATGTGTAAAGCACTTTGAGTGTCCAGAAAAGCGCTATATAAATGTAAGGAATTATTATAATCAAATGTAAAATAACACTATATTCTTCATTCATTGTATAAAGAATTAAATAAATACATCTTTATTAAAGTTACGATGTCTTGTGCCTGAACGCTTACATAGTCATTGTCTTTAAAAACACATGCAAATGACAAACTTTCACTCCATTATGATTAAACTCTTGAGGGAATTCTGGTTCTGAACTGTGGCTCTCTGGTAAATACAATGGTGAAAAGAGTACTGAAAATTCATACGAGTAAAAGGACCATTACTTGCCCAAAAATGTAGTGCAAGTAGAGTAAAAGTATGGGTTGTAAATATTACTCAAAGTATGAGTAAAAAGTAGCCCTTTTAAAAGTACTCAAGAGTAGTGAGTAGTGAGTATTACGCTGTAAAAAGTTGATGCATTTACATGCAATTTGTGCATCTGTGTGTGTAAACGTAACATTCTGTAGTGCAGTTAGTGATTGTTTAAGACCATTTCAGTCATCATACAGTAAACATCTGTCATCTCATTACTGACATGCATCTAAACAGTCTCTGGGTCATTGCGTGTAAAGATTTTGCACATCTTCTTGGACACTTTTAATACTTCCAAACAGTTTGCTGTTTTAGTAAATTACCCATGTCTTCAGGTAGGTTGTGTGATGCAATTTTGGATTGGACAGGAATCACAGGACTAATTTTTCTAATCCCCATAGACAGGAAAAAATAAAGTAGCAACTGCAGGTTGAATGGAAATATTGGAGTAAAAGTACAGATACAGCACTAAAAATGTAGTCAAGTGGAAGTAAAAGTACAGATTTTTAAAACTACTTACTGTAGTAAATTACAATTTGTGAGTTAAACTACTCAATCACAGTAATTTAAGTATTTGTAATTTGTTACTTTACACCATTGGTAAAACATAATCCCAACATATAAACTCAACATGATTGCACTTCCTACGATGTGACTATTGCAGATGTACACATTGTGATATCGATCAATTGTGCAGCTCTAGTTTTACATGCTATTTATTGTTCTTCAGTTGTACAGTAAAGGGGGCGACACAGTGGCTGTCGCCTCACAGCAAGAAGGTCGCTAGTTCGAGCCTCGGCTGGGTCCTCCAGGTGCTCCGGTTTCCCCCACAGTCCAAAGACATGCATTACAGGTGAATTGGGTAGGCTAAATTGTCCATAGTGTATGTGTTTCCCAGTGATAGGTTGCAGCTGGAAGGGAATCCGCGGCATAAAACAAATGCTGGATAAGTTGGTGGTTCATTCCGCTGTGGCGACCCCAGATTAATCAAGGGACTTAGCCGAAAAGAAAATGAATGAATGAATGTACAGTAAAGGTTGAGTAGATCTATTAAAGCAGCATTTTTTGGGAGAATCCCTTTGTTAAGCTGGCACAGAAAGGCTGTAATTCAGAGCCGCTTCAAAGTGCTGCACACACCCTTCAACACTAAAGACTCATTTAAAAGTTTTTATCTGACAGCTACACAGCCCCATTTCTCTCTCTAATCTTCTGACATTCCCTGGTTTTTCTATGACTGACACCCCCTCAGAATTATATTAATACAAGGAATGCTTTTGAAGAAAAGCTGTCACACCTCAATGTGTGTGTGTTTGTGCTGACAGCTTCAGAATAGAGGCTTCTCTTTGACCGAAGGCGATGTGTATTTGCGGACTGTCACTGTTACACTTTTGACGGATACAGGTTTTCAAATTGATACAGTGAATAAGTGTCTTGTTGACTCAGAGGCTTTAGGGATTGGCGGATTTAACGCAACTGACACTCTTCAATATACCTACTTCAGCATACCTGAAGTGCTCAGCAGTGACCCATGTGAAACCCACCCCTGAGAGCCTTTATTACTGCTCATAACACAAGACCTAATGACGGCTTTGACATCAGCAACAGAATTGCAGAGGCTCTTTATGGTTCAGGTGGGACAAAAGACTTCAAAATGTTGCTCTATCAGCCACACGCAGACTAAAGATACCGGCCTTCAGTCAAACCTGAATCCTCTAATTATCGTATGTGTGTGTGCACGCTCATGAGGGCTTAAAGAAGGACAAATTGGGAAGTGCTCGTCTTATTCTGTCAGGTGATGAAAGACTGGCGCTCCCTGAGGAAGAGTGGATGGAGAAATGAAGGGATTAGTGCGAAATGAAAGAGTGTGAGAGAACTGAACACTTGATTGTGCGTGATGACTGTGGCTCTCTGATGGCATCAAAGCTTGGTAATGTGTGTATGTAATTACTGTGTGTTTGGTAAACAGGAGCACGGCTTTCCTTTGTAACTGAAGGCAGCGGTGTGTGTACAGGTAGTAGATGTGTGTCAAAGTGTGATTCACCATTACCCACGCAGGTTACCCTAAAGTTACACAACCAAAGAAAATGTATAGTCTGTTTCAGGACTGCAAGTGGTGCATTGTATGTACTTTACTAAAAGGATAGGTTTTTGCTTTAGTTTTGAACTGAGAGAGTGTGTCTGAGCCTCAGATATTATCAGGAAGGTTATTCCAGAGTTTAGGAGCCATAAATGAGAAGGCTCGACCTCCTTTAGTAGACACTACTATTCTGGGTACTACCAAAAGCCCTGAGTTTTGAGATCTTAAAGAGTGGGTTGGATTGTAGCGAGACAGAAGGTTGGTTAGATAAACAGGAGCTAGATTATTTAAAGCTTTATAGGTAAGAAAGCCATATTTTATTATCAATACAAACTTAACAGGCAGCCAGTGCAAGGATGATAAAATTTATATGATATGATTATATTTTCTAGACCTGGTAAGAACTCTGGCAGCTGCATTTTGTACTAGCTGAAGTCTGTTAGTAGAGGATGCTGGGCAACCAGCGAACAGTGCATTACAGTAATCCAGTCTTGAAGTCATAAAAGCATGAACTAGCTTTTCTGCATCTGAGATGGATAGCATACTTTATAATCAGCACTATTTCTCAGATGAAAGAAGGCTGTTTTTGTGACATGGGAGATATGTTTTTTACCATTTAAGTTGCTATCTAATATAACACCCAGATCTTTTACAGTAGAGCTAATGCTAACTTTGTATCCCTCTAATTGCAGGTCGAGTTGTGAGATCTGCTGTGTACAGGATTTAGGCCCAATAAGTAATACTTCTGTTTTGTCTTAATTTTAGAGAATAAAATTGTTGTCATCCAGTCTTCAACATCTTTAACACACTCAGTTAGCTTAGACAGTTCAGATGTTTAGATCTTTTTTTCTATACTGTAGCACTTTTAGAATGCATATTGCACCAAAGCAGCTTAACATAGATAAAGAAAAGAATAAAAAGCCATAATTTTCAAATTGTGGAACATTCGGGCAACATAGGCAGGGAGGAGAGTAGAATGATGGTGTTATTCTAGGTAAATTAAACTGATTCAGTTTGGTTTAGTATAAATGTCACTGTTGAAGTTCAGTTCAATTTAATACAAATGTTACTATTAAAGAATTATCCATTGAAGCTCCGCCAGCCCCAACCAAGTAAGCTAGAGGCAACAGTAGCTATGTTTCCATCCAAAAATGCAAATGAAATTTATGCGCAAAACTGCAATATCACATAAAAGATGAATAAAGCAGCGTTTCCAACCAACAAGTCAAAGAGAACAAAATCGTCACTTCCTGATTAACTGGCACCTAATATCAACAATAAAAACAGAATTAGCTGTGGTAGGAGAAGCTGCGTGAATCTTTTTCTTATTTAATAAATGACTTACAGTACATCTCAGAAGATGATGCTGACACGCAATGAATGCGTGGTGGCATTTGAAGTCGCAGAGCACAGACACTCTTAACAGTTCTGGAGGTAATTAATAATATAATAACACGAATACTGAAATGGTTAAGGCATTTTAGAATGACCAAAACAACATTTGAGATGTTTTACAGTGTGCTCAGCCTGCTGGTTTGTCCATTCATACACATTTCCATTATCACATGATCTTTTATAACAAAATCACATGACCTTTTTTAATGCGCATACTGGAGTTTGTTCGGTAAAAGTGTTTCCGTCGTAGTTTATGCACATCTTTTCTTATTGAACAAAAAGTTAATCCTCCTCAGTTATGCGCAAATGTTTTATGCGCATTTTCAAAATTGATGCACATCTTGGTGTTTCCATCAACCGATTTTTTATATGCGCATGTCCAAAATGCGCATAAAAATAGGTTGATGGAAACATAGCTAAAGGCAAAGAACCAAGACAGAATGGTGACAGAAATAGAGAACAAACCTTAGTAGAAACCAGGGTCAGCTGGGACAACCAGTTCTCCTCTGGTAAAACATCTTTGGCAGAGCTGCGGTCCGGATGTCAGAAGCTTGAGAACGATGAGCGTCCATCATGGAGAAGGTGCAGGTCCAAGTCGGTCACCAGGCAGATACTCATCTGTCACTGGAGTCTTTGCAGGAATCAGTCTTGCACATTTGATTCAGTGATGACCAAGACAACCATCTGCTCTGGATATGGGCTGGATCAACAATTATGTAAACTTCTGAATAAGGAGATACAGACAAACATGAGCATAGATGCCATTCGAATGTGCAGGAGAATAAATAAAATGGCACTAAAGCCTTGTTATGTTGGTTTCTGGTTCTATATCTAGGCCTCCAAATTCCCCATGTAGCCATTTTTTGTTGTTGTTCATTACCTCTTTATCCTCCTGCGTCTCAAGATTAACAGACCCGTCACAGTAATATGTAGAATATGCACGGGAAAGGGGTTCTTCTGTAAAAGTGCTATAGGTGGGACGCTGGTTAATGGCTGTTATTTATTTGCTTGGGTGACAGGTTTACAGTGGAAGTCCTCCTAAAGTCATTACTGTGCCATGGGGAGGTGTTTTGTAAGGTTGGCTACTGTTCCCACCTACAGACACATTACTCAGCCCTGCTGTAGATTGACTTTGTTAGTTGCTAGCTGTGTGTGCAAATAACCTTTAGAGGTCCCTAAATAATAGGCAGGGAAAGAGAGCGGAGAAAACAAAATTGATGTTTTGCTCAAGTCAAAATATAAATAAATCAACCTTAGTCAGAGTATAAGTACAGTATCTACAGTAAAGCCATTTCCCCCCATTTTGTAGAGTCAATTGAATATTGAAATGCCCAAAACACATTTGCAGGACATTTTTTTTCCTCTGCCAAACAGCATGTGTGTCTTAATAATAAATGTTTTACAGGCTACTAAAAGACTGTACTCTGGATTATTAATCAGTTGGTTCTAACATTATGTAAATGTATATTTTTACAATTGTAATTACAGTCTGATATATTCCGTCTGGGTTTATTTTATTTATATGACATTAGCTGTTGCTGTGAAAAGGGAAACGTGACTATAACGATAAGCTCTAGTTAGATTAAGTCAACACAAAATCGGAATTTGTATAATTAAATGTACAGTGCTCAGCATATATAAGTACACCCCTCACAAATCTATCTTTTAAATTCATATTTTTATTATGAAGCTATACAATATTATATTTGTGCATATTCATTAGATTAGTCAGTACTGAAACCAAATCTGAAGCTTATCTAACAAAATAACCAAAAACTAGTTGTCCAATTCATATGTTATATAAAAATATTAAATACAAATTTAAAAGAGGACAAATCATAAGATTTAGTTAAAATTTTGTAGGTTGCAATATTTTTCTTGAATTTAATTGTACTATCTTTCAATTTCTAAATATGTTTGGTGACTAAAATATTATTTTAATAAATATATCTGTTTAATAAATTTGTTTTGTTTAAATGCACCAAAATACATGGCCTATATTCACTGAGAAATGGATACTTAATAATTAATTTTCAAAATGGGGTGCTCAATTGTGCTGAGCACTGTACTTCCAACAAGGAGAAAAACACAATAGCTGATGTATGAACATTTACTACATTTATAACATCTGATACACAGGTCTACATACAATTATACAAAACATGCTCTATGTACATACAAATTATTCCTTAAAAATATCAACAATAAATAAGGTCTATGCATAAGAAGAGACAAAACACACAATATGAGAAGCCATTACAAAAGAATGGAAACACGCATTAAATTCTTGTCAATTTAACTCAAGTAACATATTAACTCCTCGTACTGGTCCTTAGTCTTTTTTTATAACAATCATGGCTTGAATGTTCTTTAAAGTGTGACTGAAATGACAGCAGGCCTTAACTTATGCTTTTTTGCAACTGTATGTAAGAGCAAAGATTATAATGATGTTGATCTACATTTAACAAACGATGCATAATGCATAAAGACTTCAAGCTGATATGCCAACATACTGACCTGAAGTATCAAGATGTCAAGAATGACGAATTTAAAGGGATGGTTCACCCAAAACTGAAAATGTACTCGCTATTTACTCTCCTTCAAGTGAATTCCAAACCTTTAAATGAACACAAAATAGGATATTAAAGAAAAATGCTGAAAACATGTAACCATTTACTTCCATAGTAGGAAAAACAAACACAATGGAAGTCAATGGTTTCAGGTTTCCAGCATTCTTCAAAATACCTTCTTTTGTGTTAATCAGAAAAACAAAAGACAAACAGGTTTGGAAAAAGAGTGAGTAAATGATAATGTTTTAGTTTTAGGTGAACTGTCCCTTTAATTTGACCTTATAGACAAAAGCTCAAGTGCACCAAAGAACAAGGAACACTCTCAAAAGAGCAAGGCAGGACTCATTTTCCACATTCATTTCCTTACAGACATTTGAAAGCGGTTTTTAAATGTGAGAAACTGACTTTGAAAAAGGTGAAAATGTGCCTCGTTATACTAACACGCACATACACACATGCATACATAACCCTGACTCACACAGTAGGCGGCGAATGCTTCTTTAAACCAAGCCGTCGATTAGCTCCTGTAAGAAAGGGTCAGTAGTTTTATGTCCTGATGTAAAATGACATGAACAGTTGGAGGAAAATACACTCTGCGGAAATGTGGGTGGGGGATTTTTATTTTGTGTGCGTGTATGTGACTAAACGTGAGCTGAAACTGCCTGAACTGATTCGGTCACTGGAGGCTCCGGGCTATAAAACAAAACTCAAGCCCCATCTCAAACACGTACCAAAGAAAGTGCTATGTTGAAGTCTGGAGAATGTCACAGAAGGCCAAAAGTATGCTCGGATTGAAGACAAAAATCCAATGAAAAAAAAAAGTGGGATCAGATCCTCAAACTGCAGATCAAAGAGCTTTTGTTTGAACAGCGATGAAGCTTGTTTGTTGATTTCAAAGATACACGATGGTCTCCTCTCCATCAGTATCTCTGTTTTCTGTCTCCATGCTTAGGAAGGGCTGGCTGACGAGCAGGACGTCGGTTTGATGGAGGCCCGCTCCTGTTACACCTGCCGACCAAGACTCTTCAACATGGCTGATCTGACCCACATCTGTCAGGACAAGACAGTATGTTAGAATTCACAATGTCATCAATAGTCATTGTTTGTTCATGCTGCTCCAGGCTAATGGTATTTTTGGAGATCTGATGCAGAATGGTAGCATGAAACTAGATTTGGGATGGTGGAATTCATAATCAGGGACTAAATTTATTACTCGGCAAGTGGCAAATGTGAGGAAAATGGGTGAATATACATGTATTATTTGCTAACTGGCAGATAACAAGTGTAATGCTTGAGAATGGGTTATGGTTTAACATAATTATCATATTGTTTTATCAACAAGTGTAGCTATGTTAGTTCTAGGCTGTTTATTAAACACCACAAGCACAAAAAGTACCATCACATTCTCACAGAAGTAGCTTCATGTGCTAAATTCATCAAATCAAATTGTTATGATTCAACATTTGGAAATGCTTAGTGATCAAAATTAAAGGCTCAAACATGCATGAAAACAAATGCAATTAAAGAGATAGTTCCCCCTAAGATTAAAACGTACTCTTTATTTACTCACCCTCAAGTGCTCACAAATTTCATACGTTTCTTTAAAATAAGATAATTTTTAATAAAGTAGTCCATAGTAGGAAAAGGAAACACTATGGAAGTCAGTAGTTACAGGTTTCCAGCTTTCTTTAAAATATCTTTCTTTATGTTCAATATAATAAAGAATCTCAAACAGGTTTGAAAGCAGAAAAGCGTGAGTAAATGATGACAGAATTTTAAGTTTGGGGTTAACTATCCTTTTAACAAAAATAAATAAATCATCAAGTACAATTAGATATTAAGTATAATCTGTGCTATGTTGTTAACATCTAGTGCTTATTTTGTTTGATTTTAGTTATACAAATGTGCCAAACTGGTAAAAACCATATAAACACTGGTAATTTCATAGAGATAACCTTCCCCCTAGTGGTAAAATATAAACATTTTATATTTCAAAACTGAAAGATTTCAAACTGAAATCTTGTTACATTGTTTGATGCTTAAAATCACTCAACTAAAACAAAATAACTGGCAAAAATTTATAAACAGAAGAAAAAAAAAAAGTGGTGAGAGATGAACTGCCATGTCCACGTGTGATGTGGTGTAGTGAATGTAACTGATGTATGCCTCTCACATTTGATTACCTGCTTCTCAATATGACCAAGTTTCATTACCTTCATTCAGACTGAAGGCATATGCTTGTATATGTACGGTAATGTTGTTACCTGAGCACTGTTTAACCCTTAAAGACCTAGAGCTATTTGGTGGGCACCTAATGGGGCTATATCATTATTTTTAAAACAGCAGTTTTATTTTTATTTTATCAGTCAGACTTAAGTGTCATATATGATTTAAAACGGGAGAACCTGAAGCTTCAATCTGTATTGCTGGTTCAAGCCTCAGCTTGGGACAGTTGGCATTTCTGTGTGGAGTTTGCATGTTCTTCCCGTGTTGGCGTGGGTTTCCTCTGGGTGCTCCAGTTTCCCACACAGTCCAAAGACATGCGCTATAGGTGAATTGGGTAAGCTTAATTGTCCATAGTGTGTGTGTGTGTGTGTGTGAGAGAATGAGAGTGTATGGGTGTTTCCCAGTGATGGGTTGCAGCTGGAAGGGCATTCGCTGCAAAAAAACATATGCTGGATAAGTTGGCGGTTCATTCTGCTGTGGCGACCCCAGATTTACAAAGGGACTAACCCGAAAAGAAAATGAATGAATGTTTATTTAAATCGTCAGTGTCACATGACCCTTAAACAAATATTCTAATAAACTGCTATGGAACTCAGGAAACGTTTATTATTTTCACTCGTGCAAATAAATATGTTTCAGAAAACCCACTGAATAAATACACCAAATAAATAGTTACATTAAACTGACTTCATCCGTTCAATTAGAATCTTGTATAACTTAGTGTAAATTAAGTTTTATTTAAATCTTTAAATGAGGTCAATTTACATAAAGGCGACGCAGTGGCACAGTAGGTAGTGCTGTCACCTCACAGCAAGAAGGTCGCTGGTTCGAGCCTCGGCTGGGTCAGTTGGCGTTTCTGTGTGAAGTTTGCATGTTCTCCCTGCGTTCGCGTGGGTTTCCTCCGGGTGCTCCGGTTTCCCCCACAGTCCAAAGACATGCGGTACAGGTGAATTGGGTAAGCTAGATTGTCCGTAGTGTATGAGCGTGATTGAGAGTGTATGTATGTTTCCCAGAGATGGGCTGTAGCTGGAAGGGCATCCGCAGCGTAAAACGTGCTGGATAAGTTGGCGGTTCATTCCGCTGTGGCGACCCCGGATCAATAAAGGGACAAAGCCGAAAAGAAAATGAATGAATGAATGAAAATTTACATAAAAACTGATTTTGCCATGGCTTATTGATATTTTTACAGCACATTTTAGGATTCCTAAATGAAGAGAAAGTTTCAAACTTCCGATTGTATTAAAGATATTTCATGACATTACTTGCAAGCTTATCGAAGTTGATATTTAGCTGCACCATGTTAGTGTTTTGTAACATCTAGTTTTTATGAGGTGGGTCGTAAGCCCAATGCTCAACCCCTAACCTGGATGACCCGGACATACACACATACACACTACGGGCAATTTGACTCACCCAATTCCCCTATAGCGCATATCTTTGGACTGTGGGGGAAACCGGAGCACTCAGAGGAAACCCACGCCAACACGGGGAGAACATGCAAACTCTACACAGAAATGCCAACTGACCCAGCCGGGACTCGAACCAGCAACCTTTTTGCTGTGAGGCGTCAGTGCTAACCACTGTCATTTCATGACATTACACTCACTTTTAATCAATTTAATGTGAGTTTAACAGAAGAATATGTTACACAGTTGTGCATGTTGCTAGTATGTCCATAAATGGGGGAAAAACAGATAAAATGAGCCATGCTAACCAGCATAACCTTAAGTACAACATTCAACAAATAGCTGTAATATGCAATAGTAAAGAGTTTTCTGTTGGATTTTGAGTGGTAACATCCTGTTAAATAAGACCCTATGATAAGACTAGGAAGTGAATTTGTATTCTACACTGCAAAAAAATGCTTTTCCTACTTACACATTTTTGTCTTTTGACAAAAGATTATTTTGCTAACCCCACTGGCAGATAATTTTACCTATTCAAAGGAAAAACTCACTTAATTTTGAGATATTATTTCTTAAACCAATAATTTCTCAATTTCTTACATTTATATAGTGCTTTCTGAATGCTCAAAGGGCATTACACATTTTTTGGGGGGGAATCTTCTCATCCACCACCAGTGTGTAGCACCCACTTGGATGATGCAACGGCAGCCATATTGCGCCAGATTGCACACCACACACCAGCTGATTGGTGGAGAGGAGACCGTGATGAAGCCAATTATGATATGTGGATGGTTAGGAGGCCATGATGGACAGAGGCCAGAGGGCAAATTTGGCCACGATGCCGAGGTTAAATCCCTACGTTTTTTTCGAAGGACATCGTGGGATTTTTAATGACCACAGAGAGTCGGAACCATGGTTTAATGTCTCATACGAAAAATGACGCTCACTGAGTCCTCATCAATATACTGGGGCGTTAGGACTCACGCAGGTTGAGTGCCCCCTGCTGGTCTCACTAACACCACTTCCGGCAGCATCCTAGCTTTTCCAATGTGGTCTCCTATCCAGGTACTGACCGGGCACAGCCCTGCTTGGCTTCAGTGAGCGACCATGTGAGAGATGCAGAGAGCTAGCTGCCGATACCAAAACATATGTTTCGCTTGTCCAGAAAATGCTTTTGGATTTAAGAATTTTTAGATTTTGGACTTGAAACAAGACAAAAATAGATGTAAGAAAATCATTTTTGCAGTGTAGCTAAAAATGCACATTCTGTCAATAAGGAGAGATGGTTAATAAAGCCATCAATATACTGTACACAGAGGCCAAAACCTTTAAAGCAAGCAAATAATGTGCCATTTACTGTAAAATCCACCTTTAAAAACCTGCATTTCATCTTAGCATTCAACAAGTACCTCTGGACCATCTAGAGATGAAGTGTGTGTGTGAAATTGAGACGATTCATAATGTTACACAGACAACTGAGACAGCTCATGTGTAAAAATCAGATGAGTACGTTTCTGTCCCGCTCGCCCCTCTCTCTTGTAAGATGACGGGTCACTCTGTAATGAGTTGGCTAAAGATTTTTGAGATCAATGCTCAATCAGTCTGGCGTAGCTGCATGGCGGCCCTTGATTCACAGGCCGCTGTCAGCCTGCAGTGAATAGACAGAGGTGTCATTGATCGGCAGGACAGATGTGTATCTGTGTGTGATAGAGTGAGGACCAATCTCTTATTAAACACAGATTAACAACACAAAGAGAGCAGATCGACCTTCAATGCTGTCGCACAAGCTTTAATCACATTTCGCAAGCGGGTGTGGGTGTGATCATCAAATCAAATCTTTTGCTTCTACGGTTTAGTTAAAAAGGGCAAACTTGTTTTTCGTGGAAAGAGCTTGCTTGATTATAATGACTGATTTCGTGTTGATGGTGCTGTCATGCGTCTGGGTCTAGGGATGATGTTTTCTAGTTTGTTTGTGATTGCCAAGTAATTCTGCAACAGGTATTTCACATTTATAAAAAATAATAGGAATAATTGAGGACAAAAGAATAATTAGCTGATGAATTATTAGACGATTAATGCACATCTAAGTTATTGATGGAGATACAACGTGAACCAGTTACACTTGATTTGATACAGTTTGAATTATCAAATTATAAAGACTGTTGTCATCTTTACAATTTTTGATCGGTTGCTCTGTGTGCTTCAGTGAAATCATTTGAAACAGCATCATCCCAAACTAAAAAATGAGAATGGTCTATATCTGCTGTTAATAAAGGCATTCAAATTTCAGGATTTTTCCCTATAATTTTACACCAAAATTAATGTTTAAAGAAAAACAACAAACCGTAAAAGTTTTTTTTTTGTATTATTGTATTGGAGTTAGATCAACTAAGAATCATTATTATTATTATTATTAATATACTGCCTGTCCAAAAAAAGTCACCACCTGGATTTAACTAAGGAAATATTTAAGATATTTACTACCATCAGATAATATTGCATGGATTGTTATGTTCCAGCAGGTAACAAGTTATTTAACCCTAACTGATACAGGGAGTAGCTTTTCATTTCTTAAAGAAGCATGTCAGAAGATAAATCCTGTGGTCGTGTAAAATGATTCTGCTTCAGAATAGTCGAATTATTGGCATGTATCAAGCAAATAAAACATGTGTGCTGAAACTATTAAAATTGGATTAAGAACTGTCCCAACAAATTATTAAAAACTGAAATGATAGTGTCATCCACTGCGTAAAACATATGCCAGAATAGTTGGTGGTTCATTCCGCTGTAGCGACCCCTGATAAATAACAAACCAAACCAAATGAAGGAAAGAAATTATAGTGTGGGAACCATAATTTGAGTAAATAACTTTTTAAAACTGAAGAAAGGACATCGAGGATCGTTTATTAAATGCCTGATGAAATCAAATGGTAAAAAAAAGGATGAAGGAGACTGGCGATCATTTATCTTTATTTATATATATATATATATATATATATATATATATATATATATATATATATATATATATATATATTTTTTTTTTTTTTTTTTTCCCCAATTAGCCTCAGCGATAAGTGGTTTTCTTAAGGTTACACAGTTGTTTAGTCCGAATCCCCCAAGTTCTCTCCACATGCACAATGTAAAGGGAACTCAATGGACTTGGACTAAACACCTGTGTAGCCTTAAGAAAACCACTTTTCACTGAGACTAATTGGGGGGAAACTAAGCTAGGGAACATAAAGGTTTGAACATTTGCTAGGGAACATAAAGGTTTGACTCTTGAGCAAGGTCACATGGTCTGATGAGTTCAGATTTATCCTGTTCCAGAGTGATGGGGTCATCGGGGTAAGAAAAGAGGCAGATGAAGTAATGCACCCATCATGTTTAGTGCTTACCATACACGCCTGTGGGCACAGTGTTGTGATCTGGGGATGCTGCAGGTCTTGGTTCAGCAATGTATTGTGCCCAAAGAATAGTCAGCTGAATATATTGAATGACCAGGTTATTAAATGGCCTCAAACTGTGAAAGAGTGGCTCAGGAAGCACAAGACATGGATTGGTCACCACAAAGTCCAGACCTTAACCCTTTTAAGAGTCTTTCATAATGTTTCAACTATCCCATTACCAATACAAGGTCTTGGCAAAAAATGTATGGACTCTTAACGGGAATGAATATTGCGACAACGCTTAAGCATACTGAAACAATGATGCAGAAAATGCATGCCCTACCCAAAGCTAAAGGCAGTCCAAAAAATTTAGAAAATTAGACTCTGTGACATTTTTCTGGACATGCAGTGTATTACCATTATACTTATTATGCAAATAAAAATATTATTAAATACTTTACAGTTCAGTATAATTTTTATATAAATTTTTTAATGATTAATAATAATAGCATTTACATTATTTTAAGCTGTTATTATTAATATTGTTAGCTGTTTTTTCTAAGCATTTACGTTTAAACTATATAACCTTTAAAATATATTAGGTTTTGCCCCAAAAAAAAAAAATCAGAGCAATATAACACAAATAGCAGATGTGTCATGTGAACCGGATTAGCACATTTCTAATTTCTGAAGAATCATGTGACAGTCAAACCTGGAGTAAAGACTGCTGAAAATTGAGGAATTTAACAAAAAGAATGTAATTTATTTGAGAATTTTCAGCAGTCATCACCCCATGTTTAAATAATAATACAAAATGAAAACAGTTAAAATAGTACTGGTTTTAGTGTATATTATATAAATACAGATATTTTAGGGGTTGGAGAATGTCAGAAATCAGAAATAGTTTCTACAATTTCACACAGTTTGACATTAAGACTCATCATGTTTTCCTGCAGTCATTACTCACTGTTGTTTGCGCGCTCTGTCAGACTCCTCAGAGAGGTCCAGCTGTGGTCGGATGCTCCAGCAGAGCTGGGTCTGTGGTTGGATAGGGCAAGCAGTGAATTAAGACTGTTCTGAGCGCTGGGAGAATCTGAGTATCCTATAGATCCTGAGTGCACATGGACAGTCTGATGATGATGCTGTGGATGATGCTGAAGGTGGAGGTGCCTGTTATTTACAGAGGAAGATATGAACGCTGCCTCATTCACAAAAATAGAGCCATGCTCGTCCTGAATGCCCAGGTGATCCTGAAATGCAGAGATATACAACATTCACATATCATTAAACGATCTCAAATGTCCCTATGATATTAAAGCATTTTTCATTATTACATTATTATTATTATTATTTACATTAATAATGGATTATTTTCATCTAAATGATACATTTGTTGTGTGTCATCCATTTTTTTTTAATGCTAAAAATATACCCACAATTATATACATACAGTTCAAGTCAGAATTATTAGCCCCCCTGTTTAACGGAGAGAAGATTTTTTTTCAGCACATTTCTAAACATAATAGTTTAAATAACTCATTTCTAATAACTGATTTATTTTATCTTTGCCATGATGACAGTAAATAATATTTGACTAGATATTTTTCAAGACACTTCTATACAGCTTAAAGAGATATTTAAAGGCTTAACTAGGTTAATTAGGTTAACTAGGCAGGTTAGGGTAATTAGGCAAGTTATTGTATAACGATGGTTTTTTCTGTAGACTATCGAAAAAAAAATATATATATATATAGCTTAAAGGGGCTAAATATTCTGACCTTAAAATGTTTTTTTTTTTAATTAAATGCTTTTATTTTAGCCGAAATGAAACAAATAAGACTTTCTCCAGAAGACAAAATATCATTAGGCATACTGTGAAAATTTCCTTGTTTTGTTAAACATATTTTGGGAATTATTTAAAAAAGAAAAAAAATTCAAAGGGGGGGCTAATAATTCTGACTTCAACTGTACATGCATGTATACAGAAAACTCTCCAGCTCATTAAATGACATGATAAAACTAATGGTCAGATATAGAAGACTTCTGGCAATGTGTCTAGCACTTTCAGATTTTCAGATGTTTTGCAGGTTCAAATCACATGTAATGACACTCAGCTTCACTACATCTTTTTAAAACATACCATACAGCATAAACATACAAACAATCATAAACAGTTCAGTCCAACGAGTCAAATAATATAAGATAGATGATGAATTACATAGTTATGTCTAATATCCGGGTAAGTGTACTTTTTGGGGTCTTTATAAGTCGGTTCAGCAACAGTACAGAATAGACCTCTTAATTTAATTATGTTTTAATTATAACATAATAAGGGAAAATTAGTTTTGAGGGGTCAAAATATTGAGTTTTACTTTCCAACTTAACTCTGTTAGAATCAACAGTGTTATTTTTTTAATACTTCCACGTGACATCATCTGGTCATTCAAAGGACTTTTTCCAGCAGCTAGTTTCAATTGCCAACTGATTAAAATGGAAAGAATTGCTGTTCCAGAAAGTGCTCTTTGGGACAAAAACAGTAAAACAGTTCTCCTCCAAAAAAAGGAGGTCGCTGGTGATTCTCATGGCGTGTAAGATACAGCAACCACAAATCTGTATTTCTGTATATGAAATTTATGTTCTTGTAGCTGAATTTCTGTTGTTGTTACTGATACAGGAATCAGCAGCGGGCCAGATTGAATGTGGAGATGATTCAATAAGAACAGGATCTGTCAGCAGGTAAACGTTTAACCAAAATTATCACATATTAAGGAAGCAGGGCATTGGATCTCATTCACTAATCATGTGTACACTGTTTGTGAATTTCTAAATATTCCTAAATCAAGAAGCATTTTCTAGACAAGAAAAATGTATTGTCTCTATTTAAGAAATAATGTCAAAACTAAGCAGGTTTTTTCTTTAAACAAGCAAAATAATCTGCCAATGAGGTAAGCTAAATAACCTTATTTTAAATCGAAAACAAGATAATTTTTCTTACCCCATTCAGATCTTACCCCAATCAAATTGTTTTGCTTGTTTTAACAGGGTATATGCAGGAATCCTGAAGGTAATTTCAAAGACTTTTCAAAAACTTTCTCAGAATATTTTAAGACCTTACCGCAACTTCAAGTTCTAATCAGTATCAAACGGTTGTTAATAAACAGTTGTACTTAAATAAATCAATGGAGCACAACCATGCAACAGAACTCAGATAAGCTTGGAAAAAACAAAGCTTGAAGAAATAAACTATGTGGTTGTTTTCAGCGACAGGCTTCAGCCAATGTTTAAACTCGTCTTTCTCTAACCAGGAGTACAGTACGCAAATTTACATTTTCCCATTTTGCCATCTGTTTAGCTCTATGGTTTCACTACATGTGTAGCCAATATCACATCACCTTCACGCGTTTATCGCAAATTACGTGACATCGCCCGGACAGAGAAGCTTGGGCGTACGCGGAAAAGAAATAAATTCATGCTTTTTTGCAGTCATTTGGACACTTTCAAACACTTTGGACAACGCTTGAACGAAATTAAAGACCTCGTAAAAACGCAATAAAGACTCATAATTGATTTATCAACTTTTAATACTTTTCAAGATCCCGCGGACACACTGTTTGAGGAAAAACTCACACAAATTTTGACACATTATTTCTCAAAACAAGAAAATATATTTTACTTATCTAGAAAATGCTCCTTGATTTAAGAATTTGTAGATATTTGGACTAGTAACAAAACCTCTAGGTAAGAAAAGCATTTTTTGAAATGCATTTACAAATTAGCATGAAATAGACTCGCCGATTATGTGATACTGCTTAATTCCATCAAATGATACAAATATGGCACAAAAATTGTGATTATTGAAATATTGACCCAATATCTTGAATTTTAGGGCCCCTTAACTACATCATATACACAGGCTTCATCACACAGAGACTCTTATCTGAATCTTGTTTCAACTTTATTATGAAATATAAGATGATTTCAATTTTAGCATGTATTTTTTCTCCATAACTAATTAAATCAACAAAAAAATAAAAATAACAAATAAATAAAAATGTATAAGCTTCTTCTCAGTCATTGAGCTGGTTACATGTATGCATTAAAGGCCAGACTGAATCAGCCACCCACAAGCTAAAAATCATTGTTGTGTGGTAATCAGCCCCCACAACACAAATGCCACAGATAAAGCTGTCCTGAGGCCTGAAGCAGATGCATTGAGTGCGGTTCATGTGTGTGGGAGAGTCTTAAAGGCAGACAGAAAAACATATTCTACAAAAAGGTCAAAGCTTACATGGTGGATACACACGGATAAGCTATTTAAAGCAAGTCAAGATTTCATGAATGCCATTCTGAGGGAAATCCAGACAATTGTTATAACAATAAGAGCACTTGAGAAAGGATTTTACCTCTCAGATTGTGCCTGTATCTATGTGATATCTATAGAAGCACAGGTATTTATACAGCCTGACTCCAAACAGCACTGTTATCTGATAACATGAAGTTTAACTGAAAATTATTTAGAGGCTACTGGTTTCTCACATGTGATAAAAGGTTTGAGATTTAGTTTTATCTTTTCTTCTCACCAAGCTAACATTTACTGGAGTAAAAATATGGTAAAATTTTAATACACTGTAAAAAAATGCTGGGTTCAACACAATCGATTTGTAGAATTGGACATTCTACCAGAAACGTACATTATCTGGTCCTGAAATAAAAACATAAATACAGTACATAAAAAGTATTTCATCCCAAAAATTTGATTGATTTTGTGAGTTGTTCTGTAAAGGAGATGATTGATTTCTGTGAGTTGATTGATTCTGAGGATTGATTTCTGTGAGTTGTTCTGTAGAGTATGTCATTCATTTGGTTCTCAGATTTTTGTTCTTTATTAAAAACACTTTACAAATGAAGAGTTTAGATGGAAAAACCTTCAAATGCCAAATGCTGAAATTTTTATCTAAAATGAGCATTTTTCTCAGAGTGTTGTGTGTAGTTTCAGTCATTTTACTCTTCGTGCAAAGAATAGGTTATTGTCATTGCATTTAAAGTGAAATAACTGAACATAAACATAGGAGGCTGAGAAAAACGCAAATTGTAGAGTAAAATTTTAGATGGCACTTGCATCTAAACTGTTCAAATGTACAAACCCTGTCATTGTCCTTGTCAGCCCAATTGAACCTACAGCTTTAATAGTTTTGTTATGCTAAAAACTTCAGAAAAAAAAACTTCAGAAATAGCAAGTTTAAGTTATCATTCACATCAATTGATTAAAACAAGAAATAATGGATACATTCTACAAATAAATACTAAAAATATTTAATACAAATAAATGTACAATTGTCCCTATGTTTCTGTCAGTCCTCTCACATTTGCATTAAATTTAACATAAAATGTGTGCAATACACACTTAAGACTCAATGGAAGTGACTTCATTTGATTAAGAAGCTGACAGTGATCAAGGATGCGTTCTATCATTGAATTGTATGATTTGTTTCTGCTTGTTTTTGTATGAATTTTTGAGGATGACAAGCTTAAAGGCCAGGCCCTGTCACATTTTTTAAAAGTGAAAAAGAATGTTTCTGGTGGAATGTCCCTTATAGGTTTTTACAGATTTAAATGGATTAAACATAAATTAATTTGTCCCCCAAAAAGCTCAAGAGTTGTGTTGATTCAGCTCATTTTAAACAATAATAAGTAAAAAGTAAGTACAAATAAGTAAGCATGCATCCTTTTTTGGGAGTATTTGGGAGTAAACTCTCAATTTAAACACCAATTTCCTATCGTTTTAATATAATATAATTCCCATGAAGGCAAAGCTTATGTTTTACTCTATTTGTACTTACTAACCAAAGAAATTACTTGGCTATTTATGATAACTGCATTGGTTAAGGTGTAGTGACCACATATTAATGACCATGATGATTAAATATTGCATACAGTAAATAAGAAACGATTATAAAAGAAGTTATCTTTTTTGTTCTTTTAATAACAGTGCTGGTATATTTTAAATGTTTTTTTTAATCCTTAGCTTTTTTATTTTCACTTTTTATTCTTAAATTAATTTATTTGGATTATTTTACCCTTTACAGTATATGTCAAGTGTTTTCAATGATACAATAGTCTATATTAGGCATGGGACGATAACTGGTTTCAAGGTTTACTGCGGTTTGGAAAAGTCGAAAAAAAGTTTTAAAACCAGCAATGTTTTCTGTTATACTGTTCCTAAGGTATATGTAGGTTTTGTTTGATTGTTTTTACATATTTTTCACAACTATTTTATTTAATTTTTTAGGGTAACAGTATCTCCAATAGAAAAGGAAGCTCTACATCAAAAGCTACTGGTCCAAAATATTTTAAATGCATCTTAAAATAAAATAGATTTTGTTAAATAGGGGAAAAGTTGTTGTTTTTTACCCAGACATTAAAAAGAACTTATTTTTAAGCAGTAATCCCTTCATACCTTGAAACCGTGATATTTTTATCCAAGGTTATCATACCATCAGAATCTTATGCCGGCCCATGTCTATGCTATATAAATAAATTTGTCTTCTGTTGTGCGACACAGCTGCAGGTCTTGATGAAACTTTTCAAAACTACAGTGCTTTTACAATCTTTGAAGTCTTGTGTGTCTTTAATGAACAATGTACCCAAGTGGTGAAGATGCTACAAAGCTGTTAGCCATTGACCACCCTTTGCCCTTCTTTCACCCCTGCACTCTTGCACTTCCCGATCATTTTTAAACCACAAGCGCGAATGAAACATCGCTTCTCTGACCTGCAGAATTAAGTACACAGAGTTGTTTTTAATTATTTTGGCTTGGTTGGGGCTTTTCAATTATCATTAATCATTAGCTTGTTTATTAGCACAGAGTCGTGGCTGAAGTGGACACCGCCTCACACGACCTAAGACTGATGAGCCATGAATTGCTCTCATTATACCAGGTAATGAATCAGAGGGCGAGCTGTGTGAGGGAAACAGACGCTTGACCGTGACTGCTTCCTCCTTGTGTGCAAGAGGTCAAGGAGAGTAAGAGAGAGAGAGATGTTTTCCTCCTCAGTGGCCTGACACACCTGATTTGACTCTGCCTGGAAAAGCAACATTGGCTTTAGACCTTGTGCACTCCTCTGCATGTGTTTAGGTTTCTGCTGTAGTCTTATTTATTTGTCAAGGCGTGTTTAGGAGGACTAGAAAATGGCTTTAATCCAATCATGCAAAGTACAGTTAACTTCAAAGACAAGAAGAGAAGAATAGAGAGAAATATACACAAGATACAGACTATAAGAGCATTCTGTAAGAAACAGTAATGGGCATTGCTGTCAGTTTTAATTCAAAACCAGCCACCATGGATATCAATATTACCAATATTAATATCAATTTTGAAGCCTATGTTACATTCAGAGGATAAAAGCAATGATTATATGAATAGGAAACATTACGCTGTAAACACAAACATCACTGCTGAAATTTGAGTTAATTTGAAAAACGTTGTACTTTTATGAAGCAAACATGTTTTGCTGTTTCTTTTGTTTGATTGAAAGATCAAGCAAAGGAAATGTTACAAATGTTTCTAATGTTACAAAAATACAGGCATGGACAAAATTGTTGTTCAAATAACTTGAAACTGAAAAAAGTATAATGATTGATCAAAAGTTACAAAATAAACTAGAAAATAAACCAAAAATATAAGATATTGCTTTCGAAATTGTGGTCCAATCGAAGCATTAAAAAAAGTCAAACTAATAAAACAGGCCTGGAAAAAGTTTGTGTGTGTATAGAAGATATACAGTTTTACACGTTTAAACAGTTAGATATATACAGTGTTCAGCATAATTGAGTACACCCCATTTTGAAAATGAATAGTTTTACCCATTTCTCAGTGAATATAGGCAATGTATTTTGGTGCAAAACTGATTTATTAAAGATATATTTATTAAAAAAATATTTTTGTCACCAAATATATTTAGAAATTGACAGGTAATAGAACTAAATTCAAGCAGAATATTGCAAAAACAAATTAAAACCTACAAAATCTTAACTACATTTTTCAGTTTTTTGCTTCTCTTGATTTTTCCTCTTTTTAAATTTGTATTTAATATTTTTCTGTAACATATATTTGGGTTTAGGGTTTTTTTGGACTGTTATCGTTAGTTATTTTGTTAGATAAGCTCCAGATTTGGCTTCACTGCTGACTATTCTGATGTATATGAACCAATATAATATTGTATAGCTTCCTATTAAAAATATGAATTTAAAAGATAGATTTGTGAGAGGTGTTCTCTCAATAGAGAGATCAGGGACCTTTACAATAGTGCAGACATAATAAGTGAAAACAAGTGTAGAAGGATCTGATGGGCTGGACATGTACTGAGGAGAGGAGAAGAATGTCGATTGAAGAAGGTGATGAAATCTAATCCGGAAGGAAGACAACCCTGTGAAAGACCGAAAGAAAGATGGTGGAATGAAGTAAAGGTTGACATGGAGAGGATTGGGGCTACTGAAGAAGATGCGGAAAACCGATGGGACTGGAAGGGATTTGTTGGTGCGGCTAAATATCAACTTCAATATAAATGGCCCTGGGAGTAAGAGTAAGTATATTTTGTCCCTCATTTCTGTTTAATGGAAAGAAGAGGGTTTTTTTTTTTTCAAAACATTTCTAAATGTAATAGTTTTAATAACTAATTTCTTATAACTGATTAATTTAATCTTTGTCATGATGACAGTAAATAATATTTTACAAGATACTAGTATTCAGCTTAAAGTGCAAGTTAAAGGCTTAACTACTGTCGGTTAATTAGGCAAATCATTGTATAACACAGACAATTGAAACAAATATTGCTTAAGAGCTAATATTATTGACCTTAAATGGTTTAAAAAAAAAATCAAAACTGCTTGTATAGTAGCCAAAATAAAACATATAAAACTTTCTTCAGAAGAAAAAATATATAGAAATTACTGTGAAAATTTCCTTGTTTTGTTAATCATCGTTTGGGAAATATTTTAAAAATAAAAAAATTCACAGCAGGGCTAAATATTGTATATAATATATGCATTTTCATAAAAACATTAAGTTGTGCCTGCACAACTGTTTATAACAAAGATAATAGTAATATTTCTTTCTTAAACACAAAATCAGAATATAACTTTTGTATTTACAGACACTAGAGTACATTAAGATTTACTCGGCAAATCCCCAGTAAGATGTTCAGAACAGTAAAATTATAACGAGGGAAGAATGCAAAACATCTGAAAAACAAGGAACAGAAATAAAGAGAGCAAAATGAGACAGAAGGGGATTACAAGACAAAAATGAAAGCAAATGGGATCAAGAAAAACTGAAAATATATAGCGTCGCTGCTTTGAATTCGTAACTGACAGTTTTGTTCCATCTTCAAAGTCAGATGAGAGCAGAGTTTGGGAGAGCTTTCCTCTGACATCACTACCTGGCTGTTTTGGCAACAGAGTAAAGGAGGGATGAGGACGGAGCAGAGGAGCAAAGAAATATTTCAGCGTTCAGAAGACAGCTGTGTTTCCAGACTCACGCTGTGCACCAAGCCTTTTATGACATATACACAGCTCACAGCTACAGCTTTTGGGAATATTTCAAACATACACAAACAGATATGGAGAGCATGCATATACACGCATAGGAACAGGCAGAAACTACAAAGACCCCAGAGCTAAACAAAAGCACCCTTGGTGGTAAGTTATTCAAAATAAACAAACCAAAACTACTTTTAATCAGCCTCTAACTAACACGTACAACTCAAATCATTGCATGAAATCCAGAGAAAGGTGACAGCCAAAAATCTTCTAATGTTATTTTGGTAAAGTTTAATATAAACATGCAATGACTGCACATTTTTTTCTAAAAGACGTGGCTGAGAAGACAAAAGAAACATCAGAATTTAAAAGAGTTTAAAACATAAATGAATAATAACTATAAAAAAAAAAGCTGGAAGCAGCGATTAAATGGACCTCGCACCTGGGCTCACCACCACCCGGTGGCCTTAGGAACACAGAGAACAGTGGACAATAATACTTTGAGCTGATATAGATTAAAACACCTGAGAAAAATCACAGATTTATGCCAAACTTCCTTCTGTCAGCAGGTGGCGCTATGACTGTAATTTTCAGGCAGATCGGACATTGTTTGGCTGAGTTATAAGTACTTCCTCCTCCATGGCAAAGCACTGAACTTTGTCAATCTGCTACGGACATGCCCTTTGGCGAAATTTCTATATCTACACAATTTAACATTAGAAAGGTCTTTGGATTATTCTGGCAAAACTTGCATGCGATCTGATAAGATTTGTAAGAGGAGTTTGTTACACTGTAAAACATGTCACTTCCTGTTGCCAGCAGGTGGCGCTATAACTGTATTTGAATATTGGCAAGTAAACATGTTCAGGTCAGAACGGTTATCAAACATTTGGATTTAGAAGCAGATCAGACAATGTATGGCAGAGTTCTAACAACTTCCTGTTTTGTGGCCAAGCATCAAAGTTTGTGAGGCCGCCACGGACACGCCCTTTGACAAAAACTCTAGATCTTTGCAATTTAATGTCACCAAGGCCTTTAGATCACAATACCAATTTTGGTGTTGATTTGATAAAATCCCTAGGAGGAGTTTGTTAAAATACAACGCCTAGAAATGGCACAGGAAGTTAAACATATCTGACTTCCTGTTGGGTTTGAGATTTCGCTCCAAGAGACTTTTCTGTAGGTTTTGGCATGTTTGATGTCTGTGCCAATTTTTGTATGTGTGCATGAAACATAGCTTGGGGGCCACTCCATCAAATGTGTATGGGTGGCTCTGTCGAGCCATCCACTTCCCACTTCCGAAACCTTTAACATACATACATTTTCGCCACTTCTAGGGGGTGTGCAAAGTTTTGTTCATTTTTGGGCCTGTTTAAACCCTAAAAATCATGTTTCATTCTAGAAAAGAAGAATAATAAGAAACGAAGCAATTCCAATAGGTCCCTAATTATTGAATACAGTTTCCTAAACAAAACTAATGGCAATGCAAGGTCTGTTCCTATTAAGTGTATTTTGACTGTGATAATTGCTACAATGACACTATAAAAATACATTTCTGTATGTTAGAAATGAACAAAATACTTTTATTCAGCCAACAGACTGAAAAAGCTGTTCAAAAACATGTTGCCCTACCCTGAGTGACTACAGCATACAAAAATGACTGATATTCAGAGCTGTTGGTTTCAGGTAATGGGAAATCTCAAGTTTCTGTCAATCCACCTAGCATTTTTATAGGTGAACATCAAACAGTAAGATTAATTTGCTCAGAAGCTGTTTCAAAGCAGAGCTGATGTAAAAACGTTCTTCGGCATGAACATTTGGAACATGCAATTTTAGATTTTAACCGCAGGCTGACCATCTATGGAGGGGAAGATTTATTAACGGAAAAATAAACCTAGTACTTCATTGTCCCCATGGAAGGTGAGCAGGTTTGAGCCAAATTCAAGGGTGTATTTTTGTTGTTTACTTTTTGCTGCAATTGTTTCATATGAGTGAGAGTTAGCTGAAAAGAAATCACTGAAACTTATCATACATTTCACACGATGTCATTCCCTTACAGCCAGTGGTCGAATTGTAAAAAAAAAAATACTCAAGGGGGATGGTGCGGGGGGTGGGGGGTGTTGGGTGGCTACACACACACACAATGATAACAAAATAGGTCTAAATACATTTTTAATTTGAGAAAATGCTTTTTTAAATAACCACCAACCATCAACAATCTTAAGCATGCCATTTTTAAGAAAACCATGAATTAAAAGGGACAATTAATTAACTGACAATGTAACTCTTTGACTATTAGCAACTGTTTGATTGACTTAATAAAAATGTACCTTTTTATTTGCAATATCTGGAAGAAGCATACAGCATACATATATAATTTTAAACAACTAAATATCATACCTTATGTTATCTTCTTTTTAAATAATGCAAAAAGTTGTGTCTGAACTGCTCTCTTAGACATTTTAAAAATTGTACAGCACTGCCTACTGTACCTGGAGGGCCAGAAAAAAAAAATAATAATAAAAAAGAAAAAGAAACTTTCCTTCATTGATCATTATTCATTTTGATTGTGAAGTGTGTACCAAAAACCAATATCACAAAGCCAGTGATATTAAAAGACCAAATTCAGTATACACACACAACTGATGGTGTGAACTACTGTACAGAGACAAACAGATTCATCAAGAATATAATCAAAACATGCTAAACTGCATTTCGAGCATTTTCTATCAAAAACCAATATAAAGGAAATGCTTCACATGGCTTAATGCATTAAATATTACTAGGAGCTCATCTGCTTACCAGAATATGCATAAATAATACTATATATTGGATTATTACTTATAATATCAATGATGTAATAATAAGGGTAAAACATTTTAAAATATTCAGAGTCAGTGATTGAAAACTGCAACAAGAGCTGCATATAAATCACCATTGCCATTTTTTAACATATGTTTGTATACCTTTTCTTTTTTTTCTTTCAGAGGCAATCTATATATTCCTTGCTTGAAACAAATGGAAACTTAACAGCTCTGTACTGCAGTTCTATTGATGTTTTGACCTCCAGGTCTCCGCAAGAATCACTTAACTGAAATCTATGTTTACATATCATCAAAAAAGATATAATGTTGCACAGGGCATGAGTAAGATTATGAGGGCACTTTTACTTTTTTTTTTTAAACTTGCAGTCTGTAAGTTGTGTCTCTGAAATATAAATGGATCTGCAGGTTTCAAACAGAGATTATGACAGACACTTTTGTTCTGACAATCTAAACAAAATAATAACGTTACAATCGTGCTACCAATGGTGATTAAATCTAATGATTGCTTGACTCATGTCCCATCAAACCGTTATATGCTTTTCAGATTGTTGTCTTCAAACATCACCATTGTGACTACTATTATAAGTGTTACATGTACACTACCAGTCAAAAGTTTGAGGTCAGTTTTTTTTTTTTTTTTTCCTTTTTTTCCCTTTTTTTAAAGAAAATTATTTTGTTCATCAAGGCGGCATTTATAAAATGAAAAAAAAAATTGTTAAATTGTTAAATATTTATTACAGTTTTAAATAAATGCTTTCTTGTTGTATGTAGTTTCAAATGAAGGTCATTATTGCTTAGTTTACTATTACCATTAATAGTAATAATAGTAACAATCATAATAATAACATTAATAATAATAATAATAATAATTAATGTTAGAGAGATTTCTGAAGGATCATGTGACTCTGAAAAATCATCATTAAATCATTGGAATAAATGATTAACTTAAATAATAAACTACTTTTGAACAGTTCTTTTATAGTGCAATAACATTTCACAATTTTACAATTTGTAGTGTATTTTTGATGAAATAAATGCAGCCTTGGTGAGCAGGAGAAGCTTATTTTAAAACATTTAAAAATCCCACTGACCCCAAACTAATGTAGACGTACTGACCCCAAACAATAGTGTAGATTTTAATTTCTGTAAATTGTAATACTTAACTTTATTGCTATTCAGATTTCAGGTAAACTAAAATAAACACTACTACAATTAATTATTGCAGCCTTTTTTTTATGTATACAGATGGTGACCCAAGGGTGCAAAGACTGAAAAGCTTGGATTTCCAAAAAAAAAAACTACTAGTAGTAATAATAATAACAACAAAAAATAAAGCATTAAGCATTAGCATTAAAGTACAAAGCTATATTACAGGCTTACTATTTGTGAATCAGACTAAGGTAAGGAGATTAGTTTTGAACACTGGCTGGATATTTAATAACTAAATAAAGTTAGGTACAGCTGCTTTAAAGTCGCTACGAAATCATAATCTACTCTTCCTATTTGTAAATGTATGTAGTAGTTCTTGTTATAAACAATGTATCTGAGCACTTCATTATTTTGTAAAAGTTCATTTGCCCTCATCAACTTTAATCAAATAACATAACCTTCGCTCCCCCTTTGAAACGACTTTTCTTCACTTCCTGGTTACACAGAATTGCTTTAGGGCAGGCATACCAGTAGGTGTCTCGTTTCTGCTCTGAATTCATCCATTCATCAATCATCCTTCATTTTTGTTAGCAAGGCCTGTCTTTCAACAATACAATCGGTACCCAAAGAACGAAAATCACACACCACCCTACATTTTTTTCTATCATTTCATTTCAAGTGGATGTACATCACAATAGTGGAAAAAAGGTCAATCTTAACGTCTGTTTCACGCCAACTTTAAATAACAATTACCATAGATTAATCATTGGTAGTAAACCATATCTTAACATAAACATCAGACCAGACTCAGTCCCACTTATCACTCACCTGTGTCTGCTGTCCGTCCAGTGGTATGACCATAGCTGGCAGGTTCTGCTGGCACCCATGCTTCAAGCCCTCCAGCAGGATCTTCTGAGTCTCCAGTTTCTCCTTCTCCTTTTCCACGTTCCTCTGGCCTTCTCTGAGTCTCTCCAGACTCTGTTGGTACTCCTGTAACTGTTCTTGGAGCTCCTGCCGCTCGCTCTGCAGCCTCCGCTCCTCTAGGTGGCACAAAAGCTCCCTCTGCTCGAGTGTGGTCTCCAGTTCTGAGTGCTGAAGTTGCCGCGCCTGGCACTCCCTCTCCCACTGCTGGCGCTCTCGTACCAGGGTTCCCCGCAGACGGGCCACATCCGCTAGCTCCTCCCGACGGCGCTCGGCCTCCCGCTGGCGCTCCTGCTCCTGCAGAGCCTGCCCGCTGCGGGTGATGGACAGTGGGCGGGACTGTGGGTGAGGGGTGGGGCTTGACAACAGGAGGAGGAGCCTCTGCACTTCATAGCAACTGTCTTGGATGGTAACTGCAGCCTATTCACAAAAGCAAGGATGTAAGTCAAAGTCATTAAAAAGTGAGATGGGTTTAGTGGTTCTTATTCTCTAGAACAGGCGTCACCAAACTTGTTCCTGGAGGGCCGGTGTCCTGCAGATTTTAGCTCCAACCCTAATCAAACACACCTGAATGAGCTAATCAAGGTCTTACTAGGTATACTTGAAACACCCAGCCAGGTGTGTTAAGGCAAGTTGGAGCTAAACCCTGCAGGGACACCGGCCCTTGAGGATCGAGATTGGTGACCCCTGCTTTAGAACTAGCTAATGCTAGTGTCCCATTAAATTATTATAGGTCTAGCTCATTGTTTTCTTAATGCAAAAAGGGAAAAGGACAATTAACTCAATTAGGGCTAGGCGATATGGCAAAAATCTAATAAATAATAATAAAAGTTTAAAATATGATCAGGGATGTACTCATTCATACAGTATGTGATCATATTTCTCACTTTATTTAAAACTTCAGGGCAAATGTTTGATTAAAAATTAAAAAATATAAAATAATAAATATTGATAAAATATGATTTCCCAAAAACAAATGATTTTCACGTCTAACATAAAAATGAAAATTATAGCAAAATAAAATGGAAAATGTAAACATTTTCGAGATTGGAACTTTTGTTTGTGATATTAAACAGTTCTATTGATCTGATTCTTTAATGAGAAGGTGCGCTAATTTTTCGATTGTTTTAGAACTTCCGATTCAGTTGCCTATGGGAGAAATAACTAGGAATAATAAACGGCAGAAAACGGTCAAACTACTTGCTTTACAAACAAGTGTTTCCATGACTATGAGGAAAAGGCAGAATAATATAATCAGAAAAATATCAATTTGCAACATCAAGCAGCGTAATGAGCTGTTTTTAACGTCTAAAAATAAATGGAAGTGAATGAGACCGGAAGTCTCGAGCCAAAGAGATATAAATGGCTGTGCCTGCTCGTACGCAAACAATAAAATCAATACTCAATGTACCTCTCTCAAGCGTTTCTAAATCTTTATGAGTTCCTTTTTTCTGTTGAGCACAAAATAAGTTATTCTGAAAAAGGCTGGAAACCAGAAGGCATTGACAGTCTTTGTATGAAAAAATAAATAAAAGTGTACGCCAACAGGTTTCAATCATTGTTCATATCTTTTATGCTCAACAGAAGACATGAACTCACACAGTTTTGTAACAAGTTGAGTGTGAGCAAATGATGAATGATTTTCTAGGTAAACTATCACTTTAAGCAGCAAGTACATGCTTAAAACTTTAGGGTTAGTATGATTTGTTTTGGTATTATTCAGCTCATACATTTATTTGGCATAGATGAATTAAATTGATCAACTGAACTCAAATAAACTTTTTATTTGAACTAGTAGTCAAAAATATTGAAAAACGTATCCCACCTTCTTAAAATATATATATATATAAGCAGCACAACGATTTTCAAAATTGATAATAAAAACTAATCTCAATCATCAAATTAGAATGATTTCTGAAGGATCATTTGATACTGAACCATACTCCCTGGCCACTTTATTAGGTACATCTATCCAACTGCTCGTTAACACAAATTTCTAATCAGCCAATCACATGGCAGTAATTTAATGCATTTAGGCATGTAGACATGATCAAAACAATCAGCTGCAGTTCAAACTGAGCACCAGAATGGGGAAGAAAGGTGATTTAAGTGACTTTGAACGTGGCATGGTTGTTGGTGCCAGGTCTGAATATTTCAGAAACTGCTGATCTACTGGGATTTTCACACACAACAATCTCTAGGATTTACAGAAAATGGTCCAAAAAGAGTAAAATATCCATTGAGTGGCAGTCCTGAAGGCAAAAGAGGGTCCAACCTGGTACTAGTAAGGCACACCTAATAAAGTGGCGGTAAGTGTATATCACTGAAAAACAGCTTTTTCACAGAAAAAATAAATATTTAAAATGTACTAATATTTTTAATATCACTGTTACTGTATTTTTTTTTTAAATTACAGCCTTGGTGAGCTTTCTTTTAAAAAATATATGTCTTGACAACATTGGACCTATGAATGAGTGCACATTTCTCAACGCATACAAGCTATATACAAAAACTGCATCTGAGATGTGCGTTTCTGAGTGCTTCTCTAGTGCTGTCTCTAGTGACTTGTTAAACAGAGCTGTTTTTAGTCTTTAAAACATGAGAAACAATTTGCATTTTTGAAACACATCCTCCCTCTGGTATAGTTTCAGGGTTTTTAGCTCAGCAGTTTTCGATTCCTGAGTAAAATCAAGTCTCTGGTTAATGTTACTTGTAGACACTGAAAAATTCCTTTCACTTTCTTGTGCAACACATATTACTGTCATTACACAAGCGCATCTTTTTTTTTTAAATAAATATTTATTATAAATAAAAGTATTCTTGTTATTATACAATTATTATTCTAAATAATCTTAAATGTAACTGAAAAACAGTGTTTAGACACAACTGGAGTGATATGCTAAGATAATTTAAGAAATCTTTTGCAAAAATATTAATTTAATTTGAATGAAATTCTATAGAGACTTCAATAAAATACAAAAAAAGATGTTTTATAGAATTATCTGTTGTCTTAGACTTGACACATGGCAGAGGTTTATTAAGTCTTTACCTCCCTGACTCCTCATCCCTCCTTTTTGCTTCATAAAAAAAAATCTATCAGGAGGCATGCTTAGTAAGATCACCATCATATTGTTTAAACTTTAGTTTTGTCGACTAGCTAAACAAAAAAGTCTGTTATGCCGGTTTCACAACGCATGAGCGGCGCGTGACAAGCAAGTAGCCTACTTTTTTGGCGCGCATGTTAATTACCGGGACTCGCAACGGCAGAAGAGCTGCGTATGCTTCAGTTTGCTTTTTGATTAAACGCATTGCTTTCGCCAGCGTTGGTGCGGTTGCACATAGTGAATAACGTCTTTATTTCGGAATTACTACTCTTAATAAATACGGCACATGCCCCAGTAAATTGGGTCTAGCGACGCCCCTGTTCTGACCCGTGCTTCATTTGTAAAGAGGAACATTTGGCTGATTTGTCAAACATATACATTATAAACAAATTGTATACTACTGTTGGATTCAAAAGTTTTTAAAAGAAGTTTCTCATTCCCATCAGGGCAGTATTTATATGAATTCAGTTACATTGTGAAATAATAAAGATGTTTTAAATTGTTCTTTTTAAACTATTTACATATGTAACTTATTCCTGTGGCAAAGATTTGAGCTCAATTAACATTCAATATTAATACGGAAAACAATTGTGCAGCGCAATATTTTTGTGGAGAAACGATTATCAGAGTTATTTGACGAAAAATATGTATTACATGTCTCAATAAATAAACATATTAATACACAAAAGGGAAAACACCAATTTATTTTTTATAGAGTAATTCAAAAAGTTGTAAAGTAGAAAAAAGTAATCTCTTCTAAGTTATTCACAGGTGTGTGACTTAAATCTATAGTCTCCACATCAACTGCATTACAGCACCTTCTATTATACATCCAAACTACAGTGTGTTATAGAAGAGATAAAGTCACAGAAACACGTTTAGGCACTGAAATATAAGACAGACAGAGCTATTACAAGTGAGTCATGTTGCGTGTTTATGTGTGCCTGGTGCAAGGCTAGTCCACTATAATTATTTCTTGAGCTGGTATGTGGTTGTGTGACACTGGCTCACCTGTAGACTGTACAGCAGCTGAGTCAAGCTCTGCACACTCTGACTCACCTGCAAACAAACAAAAACACTGAGTGACAGATAGCAATGAAACACTGAACCAAAACTAAACAAAGCCTTGTTTTTGTTTTGTCAGATTAAATAAGAATCTACTCTGGTGACTGAAGAGTCATATGGTAACATTTGATGGTTAACTTAAGTACTGGTTCTGATGATAAGTAATTCTGTAACTAGCAGTCATTAGTTTGAGTATTAGTAGACCGTCTGATTAATCATCTTAAATGGTCCCTCAACAAATACTTTTGCAAGCACGTCAGCTTGTTTTTCAAACCTCAAAAATAACAGTCTATTAATACTCTAATGAAAGTTGGTTAACATGTCATTGCAAAGTTACCTGTCAACAAAATGTCAGAAGGTGATCTTTAAAATAAAGTGTAACCTTATGTTTGTGCTGTGCACCAATATGTTCCATTCTATTGCAAACAAAAGTGCAGTGTGTCATTTATATATATATTTTGGTAGGCATCTGCTTCATGTAGCACATTTTATGAAAGGTTGTGTTTACTTCAGCAGGTTCCTGAGGATGATTCAAAAACTTCAGCATCTGTTGCTTGAAACACCGTTTGGTTCTTTATCTATAGAGTCAACAGACGGCATAGGAAACAGACTGTGGTGACCTGGGTTCAAGAAAACAGCCTCACTGCCAAGTAGGTTTATAAAAGAACAAGGCAAAGCCTTCACTCAAGGATGCATGAGTAATGCAGGGGGATCGGTATAGATTATAGATTATCTCCCAAAAATGTCTGATAAGGGTTGTTTTGCTAGTTCAACTAATCTCAAGTATAGAGATAATATATAGAATAGAATATATATATATACTATATGACTAGGAATAATAAACTGCAGAAAATGGTCAAACTACTTGCTCTACAAACAAGTGTGTTCATGACTATACAGACAAAGCAGAAATAATATAATACGAAAATGTCAGTTTGCAACATCAAGCAGCGTAACCATCTGTTTATAACGTCTAAAACTGAAAGAAAGTCAATGAGACCGGAAGTCTTGAGCCAAAAAGATTCAATTGGCTGTACCCGCTCAGACACGAAGAATAAGGTGAATACAACAGTTCTATCTGGTTCTTAAATCTAATTGGCTTATAACGGCGCGACATTCTGCAAATAACAGCACTACTATAGTACTTCCCCTTTGTGTATTACTCCACTCAATTCAATTCAATTCACCTTTATTTGTATAGCGCTTATACAATGTAGATTGTGTCAAAGCAGCTTCACATAAAAGGTCATAGTAAATAGGAACAGTGTAGTTAAGTTTGTAGTGTTGAAGTTCAGTTCAGTTTAGCTCAGTTCAGTGTGGTTTAATATTCACTACTGAGAGTCCAAATACTGAAGAGCAAATCCAACGATGCGCAGCTCTACAGATCCCGAACCATGCAAGTCAGTGGCGACAGCGGAGAGGGAAAAAAACTTTACTAAAGGTGGAAGTGAAGAAAAAAAACCTTGAGAGAAACCAGGCTCAGTTTGTGCATGACCATTTTAATTTCTCCACTGGCCAAACGTCTTGTGCAGAGCTGCAGTCTCAGTGGCGGAGGCTGGAAGCTGGCCTCAGCGAAGACTCGTCTGTCTCTGGAGCGTCACAGGAATCAGTCTCATGTTCTCCACTCTTCCATGACCATCACAGATAGAGCGACAAGCAGAGGACACCCTGCAGTTTGACTAATATTGCTGCTGTTGGACAACATAACGTACTTTTGAGGCTTTTTAGGCAAGAATGTAGTTGCTTTGATTGCAACTATGCAGTTTTCTCCACGTTTCTCAATGTACGTTTTAAACTACAGCTGAACAAATCATTATAAATCAGGTAAGTGACATTCTAAGTCAATCTCTCTGTCTTGTATTTTGTAGGGCTGTATTAATACCACAGAAACTGGTAGTGTTTGCTTTGGCTTTTTCATGGTTAATTTTTGTGTTATTCTGATTGCAACAAATAATTACTGGGAAATCTCTGTAGACTGATGGCATTTTATGCCGTTCAGCCTTATAATCTTAAAATGTGAGCAAAAATCACCTGTTTTGTGATCACTTTAGACATTATGCAGGAGAATCATTCAAATACTAGCTCTAAAGTGATGTTTGTGAAGTAGCAACGGTTTCTGCTGTACTGACGTCAGCTGCAGATGTGAATGAATGGCGGAAAAAAGTAATTCCTCGTACAAAAGGGTTTTTGAGACTCTCTGTGTTTGAGTTTCTTTTTTATATAAACGATTATGCTGTCGAACTGTTGTATAAATGCAATATCACACTCATAGTATAAAGCCTGCAATAAAGCCTGTGGCCTCGAGCCAAAGCACGCCTTCCACCATTGATGAGGTCATAGGTTTTTGAAACGGAGATTTACACATCATCTGAAAGCTGAATAAATAAGCTTACCACTGATGTATGCTTTGTTCGAATACCATATTTTGCCGAGATATGGGTATTGAAAATTTGAAATCTGATGCAAAAAATCTAAATATTGAGAAAATTGCCTTTAAATATGTCTAAATTAAGAGATAAGCAATTACTTATCAAAAAATAAGTTTTGATATATTTACAGTAAGAAATATGTATTGATGGAACATGACCTTTACTTAATATTATTTTGCCATTAATGAAAAATCATTTTCACCTATTCATGTTTTTTTTTTTTTTTTTGCTATATACCCAAACAATATACCAAAAATATACCCAGACAATGTAAACGCCATATATGCATACAAAGAGAACCATTTTATCTCAAGATGTCAGTTGACTTTACTGTGGAAACATTAAAGGCAGGAGTAGTGCTTTAAGTCTCCTCTTTTGTTTTGAAACAAACACAAAACAAGTCTGCCCTAGGATTTAAGCCATCCTTATATATCAATAACAAGTTTATAGCACCACCTGGTGGACGCACCAGTATTTTTAATGAATTATCTTTCAATGAATTAATTTTATGCACCATAACAGCTTTTACCAAAAATCTAATAACTAAACTGAATATAAATTGTATGTTAATGCTTAAAATTAAATTGAAAAATGTCAAATAAAAATAAATAAACAAATAATATACAAAAAATCGAGTAAAAACCTTTTTTAACAATGTAATACCTTTTAAATTTTTAGAATCTGCTTTTATGAGCCTGTGCCCATGTCAGCAGCACAAAAGCCTTATCAGCGTGACATACTGTGCAGTGCACCACAAGACGGCAACGGCAGCAGAAAAGAGATCCAAGAAAATGAAAGCCTAATTCTTCGCTTTTATTTTTAATGAAACGGGGCCCTTGAGGCAGTGAAATGGACTCCTCTTATTTCAAGCTCATTAATACTTAGTACCATAAAGAATGAGATGTGATAGTGAAAGAAGAATGTAAATTATTAATGTGAGGAGACTGTACCTCTCGTGCTGAACACGGCCTTTTGGGTAAGACTGCCGTTTAAATCACTAATACTGGAAGATATTAAATACTGCTTACCCATAATAGTATATTTCTATTAGTAATCATTGTGTGACCTTATATTACCACAATTCATCTTCGAGTAGTCAAATAATGGCTATTTAAGTGCTGTTTATGGGCAGGATTTATAGCACATTTACCTTCAGCTGTAGGTTGTGGTCAGAGTCCGAGTTGTGATTAAAGGTCTGTGTTTCCGAGCCTTCCTCAGTTCTCCACTCCTCCTCCTCACTCGGGATGGGGTCTGTCAGTGGATTTTCAGGAGGCAGAGGGGATGGAGGAGTGCAGGGTTCAGGTTTGCTCAGATCTTCTGGACCAGACGGGACGGGAGGAGTGGAAGCACAATGAGAGGAGAGAGCAGCTCTTAGGCTCTCCGCTAACAGAGAGAGAGAGAGCAGGACGTTAATATACAGATATATGGTATGCATGTAGTTATGTGGATTGTGGTTCATTAACATGATAAAATGTGGTCTTCGAAAAAAAAAAACTCTTGAAGCATTTTGTATTAATAACTATGTGGTTATTTAATCCTCCTCAAGAATTTATTTGAAGAAATATTGTAAAACAAAGCAATATTTTGAAATATGCTCATTTAAAATATTAGTTTTTTAACATATTGTTTCTACACAATTATATGTATAGCATATTTATAATCCATTGATTATTTGTTAAGCACATTTTCATAGACCTGAAAATGAAAGTTCCAACTTATACTGTTTGGAATTTTCATCAAGTATAAACTTGGCAGGTGATTGCTGAAGTAGAAAGTGGTTTTAAAAACGTTATTAAACAAATTAATATACAAACAAACAAACAAACAAAAAATTGTCAAACTAAAACAAGTTCTGGAAATAAGTTTATTTTTATGAAAAAAGGACAAAATCTACTCCAAAACAGAAAGGAAATTAAAATCTATAATTCCAAGTTGTTTCAAATTTGAGGTTGATAAAAATAAAGTATTTTATCTATACATGTCTCATACAGTTGAAGTCAGAATCATTAGCCCCCCTTTTAATTTTTCTTCTTTTTTTAATATTTCCCAAATGATGTTTAACAGAGCAAGGACATTCACAGTATTTTCTATAAAATATTTTCACAGTATTTTCATTTGTTTTATTTTGTCTAGAATAAAAGCAGTTTTTAATTTTTTATAAACCATTTTAAGGTCAAAATTATTAGCCCCTTTAAGCTCATTTTTTCCCGATTGTCTGCAGAACAAACCATCGTTATACAATAACTTGCCTAATTACCCTAACCTGCCTAGTTAACCTAATTACCCCAGTTAAGCTTTTAAATGTCACTTTAAGCTGTATAGAAGTGTCTTGAAAATATATTTAGTAAAATATTATTTACTGTCATCATGGCAAAGATAAAATAAATCAGTTATTAGAAATGAGTTATTAAAACTATTATGTTTAGAAATGTGTTGAAAAAATCTTTTTTCTGTTAAACAGAAATTGGGGAAAAAATAAACACGGGAGCTAATACTTTTGACCAACTGTATATTATATTATATTATATTATATTATATTATATTATATTATATTATATTATATTATATTATATTATATTATATTATATTATATTATTACTAGTTTTCCATTTATTTTCAGTGCATTTATGACAATAAACAACACAAGTGTGATCACCTCACCATGACCATTTACCCTTTTCAAATCATGTCCATGATATACAATTAAAGTCAAAATTATTAGCCCCTCTTTGATTTTTTTTTTCTTTTTTAAATATTTCCCAAATGATGCTTAACAGAGCAAGGACATTTTCACATTATGTCTGATAATATTTTTTTCTTCTAGAGAAAGTCTTGTTTTATTTCTGCTAGAATAAAAGCAGTTTTTAATTCTTTTAAACACAATTTTAAGGTCAAAATTATTAGCCCCTTAAAGCAATTTTTTTTTCAATAGTCTACGGAACAAACCATCGTTATACAATAACTTGCCTAATTACCCTAACCTGCCTAGTTTACCTAATTAACCTAGTTTAGCCTTTAAATGTCACTGTAAGCTGTATGTATGCTGTCATCATGGCAAAGATCAAATAAATCAGTTATTAGAAATTAGTTATTAAAACTATTATGTTTAGAAATGTGTTGAAAATATCTTCTCTCCATTAAACAAGATGGAGAAAAAATAAATAAACAGGGGGGCTAATAATTCAGGGGGCTAATAATTCTGACTTCAACTGTTTATTATTTCCACAATGCCAAAGTGTCAAAAGCAATGTTTTGCATCACTCTGATCAAATAACAATATTCTAAAATGTTATTTTTTTCAGTCAAAAATAGACAACATCAGAAAATTAAAACAGTATAGTTTTGTAGCATTACAAATGTTTTACTGTTATGTTTGATCCATTATTGTACACCTGATGAAAAATGAGCAAACTCACCCTCTCTGAGTGCGGCGCTGAGCAGTACTCCAGCCTGGGGAACGTCTTCAGTGCTGGGTCGTACCAGCAGCCTGGGCTCTGGTCCTGCCTCTCGCTGGCCTGCCATCACTGACAGCTCGGCATAGATGTGCAGCTTCTCCTCCAGATTGGAACAGATGAGGTGATCATGGCCACATAGTGTCTCTATGAAAGAAAAATGATGGATGTCATGTTCAACTTGTTAAAAAATCTAAACAAAACAGAAGTAACTCTATTAGCTGTGTTTCTATCTAAAGAACAAAATTCAAATATCACATAAATCATTTATAAATAAAGCACAGTCCCATCTGTTTAGGAAAATATACGAATTAGGGCTGAACAATATAGCATTTGAGCACTGGTATCTCAATGTGTGTATCAGCAACAGTAACATAGCAGAATTATTAAAAGATTATTTATTAAAAATGTTATTAAAAAGGTGATGCCGTGGCGCAGTAGGTAGAGCTGTCGCCTCACAGCAAGAAGGTCACTGGTTCGAGCCTCATCTAGGTCAATTGGTGTTTCTGTGTGGAGTTTGCATGTTCTCCCCGCGTTTGCGTGGGTTTCCTCCAGGTGCTCCAGTTTCCCACACAGTCCAAAGACATGCAGTACAGGTGAATTGGGTAGGCTAAATTGTCCGTAGTGTATGAGTGTGTATGGATGTTTCCCAGAGATAGGTTGCAACTGGAAAGGCATCCGCTGCGTAAAACATATGCTTGTTAAGTTGGCGATTCATTCCGCTGTGGCGACCCCAGATTAATAAAGGGACTAAGCTGAAAATAAAATGAATGAATGAATGATTTTATTCAAGATTAAAAGATAAAGATGTTATTAAATGTCATTTTTTAACATTTTTATACAAAGATGACCATGTTATTTTACATTTGATTTTTGTACTTGAATACTGTTTGACTTTCCAGAAACCATAAAGCACTATTTATTCATTTTTATTTGCTTGTAATTTATCAGAATTTATGCAGATGCACATCATTGAAAAATACTTGACTATCTCAGTCAATCTAAATTATTGGAATCCTTACCAATAGAGCAATTTAACTCATCTGCTGAAATGATATTAAAATCATGAAAATAATAAATAATAAAAATGCACAAAGAGTGCTCGGGATAATTGAATACATCGCATTTTGAAAATTAACATTTGTCTCCATTTCTCAGTGAATATAGGCAATGTATTTTGGTGCATTTAAGCAAAACTGATTTATTAAACAGATATATTTATTTAAATATTATTTAAGTCACCAAACATATTTAAAATTGAAAGATAATACAATTAAATTCAAATATTGGAAAAAAAAATTAAAACCTACAAAATTTGAAAAAAAAAAAAAGAAATTTTTTTGCTCCTCTTGACTTTTCCTCTTTTTTTAAATTTGTATTTAATATTTTTCTATAACATATAAATTTGGGTGTAGTAGTTTTTGGACTGTTATTGTAAGTTATTTTGTTAGATTAGCTCCAGATTTGGCTTCAGTACTGACTAATCTAATGTATATGCACAAATATAATATTGTATAGCTTCCTATTAAAAATATTAATTTAAAAGTTAGATTTGTGAGGGGTGTACTTATATATGCTGAGCACTGTATTTATGCAAGTGGGAAACCCACTTCAGCTCCTTTTTCCCCCATAGCACTGTAAATAAGTTGTGCCTCAGTGCAGTAGAGAGCACAATAAACAGTGACTCATGTTATTTTGTATTTTTTGCTTGATGCTTGAGAAAAATGATTGTGTAAGAGTTCAAGGAAGTAACTACTGTATATAAAATCATTTTAATGGTCGGCTTTCATTAGGATGTTTGCAGAATTATTAAAACAGCATTTGAGATCAGTCCACTGGTTAGTAAAGTAATCCAAACAGATCTGTCTACGCTCTGCCTCAGGTCCTACGCTGTTTCAGCCTCATTGTAAACTCAGCACCACAGGAGGTAAGGCACTCTCTTACCGTGCACCCAAACTTTGAAATGCTCTTCCCACAAACATTAGGAATGCTGGTTCCGTTTTTCGGATGAGACTTTAAACCGAGGTCCTGACATTCTGTGGTCATTACAAATCCCTTGGCACTTCTCGTAAAAAGAGTAGGGGTGTAACCCCTGTGTCCTGGCCAAATTCCCTCCATTGGCCCTTACCGATCATGGCCTCCCAATCATCCCCATCCACCGAATCAGCTGTATCACTGTCTCACCACTCTACCAATAGCTGTTGTGGTGAGCGCACTGGCGCCATTGACCTGTGGCTGCCGTCGCACCATCCAAGTGGATGCTGCACACTGGTGGTGGTGTGGACAGACCCCCTCATGATTGTAAAGTGCTTTGGGTGTGTGACTATACACAATAAATGCGCTATATAAATACACATTAATTACTTACTTACTTACTTCCTTCCTTGGACAGATTTAAGAAGCTACCTAAAACTCATCTTTTTAGGACTGTTTTTAATTTGTGATATCTTTTCTATTCTTACTGTGTTTTTACTGTATTCTTTATTGTTTTATTGTGCTTTGTTGTTTTTTTTAATGTCTTGTAAGCACTTTGGCTTTTAGAAAAGTAAAAAAAGAAATAAAATGTATCATTATTATTATTATTAAATCATATCTTGAGACAAAAATCACAGACACAAGGATCATCAAGACATTTACTTATTAGCTAAAGTTAGTGTTTCCATCATAGTTTATGCACATTTTCTTTTCCATATCTATTTACTGGATAAATTATTAAAATGTTTTACCAGTAATAAATTATTTTAATAGCATGAAGTGGACTTATAAATGTATGAACCAACACTTTAAAGCAGTAGTATAGGGACTGTGTACATTCTTTATTAGCCAATCAGCTTTTGTCAGAACTTAATTTTCCTGCAAATCCAAAGTTTTGGCCTGTACTAGCTAAGTAATTTAACATAAACTGAGATTAATGGCAATGTTAATGTACCGATACCATAATAAGTTATGATAAGTTATACATTTCATCCATTATGAACCTCCCTGAATTCATCAGCACAGCTGGTAGGCTTTTTTTTTACCTTGCAGCCGGTGGATCTTTTGGACCTTTGCTTCTGTGACTCTCCTTTCCTCTTCTGACTCACTTGTAGTTTCATCCTCCTCTTCAGGGCAACTTCACGAAACAAACAGAGTTTAAAATTAGAACACACTTGGCTCTTCTCAGCTTCTGTGCAACAACATGCCTCATCATTACACACTTCTCCACGGCCTCTCTGATGAGTCTCATCCAGGCGTTGCGTTCATCTTTAGAGGCTGCGTGCACCTCGTACATCTCAGGCCCGGCTGAAGATGCGCTGATCAGAAACATGCCTCTCTCTTCATTGGCCACCTCACGCACAATTAGTTTCTGCAGAGAGATCACTGGAGGCTTCTGGTCCTGACAAATACAGCAAGACGAAAAATGTAATTCTGAACAAATGCATACAAATATTTACACTTTATATAGTTTCACAATATTTCGGGTCAAATGTTTTTGAGAAAATTAATCCTTTGATTCAGCATTAATGCATTAAATTGATCAAAAGTGACATGCTCTACACCATAATGTTACTTGATTTTTATCATTAAATGTTTATAAATGCTGGTCCTGAACATTTATCAAGAAAAACTGAAAACGTGTCTCATGGATAAAACTAAAGTATTTAGGCAGCACAACTGTGTTCTACATTTATAATAAGAAGAAATGTTTCTTGGGCATGAAATTATCATATTTGAATTATTTCTGATAGATCACATGACCCTGAAAACATGAGAAATTATGCTGAAAATGTTACTTAAATATAAACATTTGAAAATACTACTGTTTTTATTATATACTTGGTTAAGGTTAAGGCATGGTGAAAACAGAAAATTCAATTTGAATCCAACTTCTTAACATATCTTTTTTTACTGCATGTTTGATTAACAGGGTTTCTGCAGGTCTCACCAAGTTAAATGTAAGACTTTAAGCCATTTTTATTTTTAAAAAAAAATTTAAAAAATGATTATAATCGAATATATTTAATAATACATTAATAATAATTCAATAATAAGAAATATATAGGTCAGGTCAGTATCTTCAGCAGTAAATAAATAGAGAACTTTGAGCCAAATGTTACTGTAAGGAAAGTAACTAAATGCTGTTTGTAAATAAAAAGTTAAGTTTTATTGAGATGGATTGTTGGTGATTGTATGGGTGTTAATGGCCAGATTTGGGTAGCTATACATGAACAAAGGAACATTAAGACCCATCAAAAAAAAAAAAAAAAAGATTTAAGACCTACAACACAATATTTTTTGTAGAATTAAGACATTGTAAGGTCTGAAGGCATTGTAAGGCATTTTAAGACGAGCCATTACCCAGGTCCCTATGATGTTCTGATGTAGAGATATTGCTGTTTTTAAATGGTTGCTAGGTTAGCCAGTTTTAATGCTATGGGGACAATTGACAGCTTAATGATGATACATCAAAGCCTCTTGCCAATATTAGTGATATAAATCAACCCTGATGTCTTTATGACAGTCAAAAACTGGACTTGGAAATTATGTAAAATGTCTCGCCACATTTTATTGAAAATATAATGCTTAATAAGTGATACATGCAAAAATGGCTTGCCTTATCAGTAAAAAAATATGGAGTTTAAATCATGGAGTTTTATGGCTTACCATATTTTGAGAAAAATAATGCTTAACAACTATTTATTGGAAAACTATAAGTCTGATAAACCTGAAAAGATATAGCAATAAAATCTAATGCAGAACACAGCTTTTGGCCAAATTTTGGGCTTATAGAATTTTTTGATATGCCCGGATCATTAAAATGTAATATTTGTAATAAAATGTAATGTAATATAAATGTAATTTAACTTTTTTTATTCAAAAACGATAAATCTGAGATATAGCAGCAATCTTGAATGCAGAAGGCACATTTTGACCAAATTTGGGCCTTGCAGCATGAAAGGTCTAGGAGGAGATACATTTGTATTCAAGGACAGAGTAGTATTACAGTATGTTGGCTTTCTCAAGTCAACATAAATATCTTACAGACCCAAACATTTGAACTCTTATGTATGATTACATTGATAAAAACATAGTAAATCCAGAAACCAACCACAGTAGCAAAAATGTATTTCTGATCTTTCTCCTGAAGGAACACCAGTGAATCAGAGAGCAAAAACGCCAGAACATCTGTGGAAGATCAGAAATCATATAATGCAGTCAGATCTATCTCATTTGCTAGATCATTAATGGTGATCTATCCACAATAACTTTCATGTTAAATATTGTATTAAGTGTTGTGCATATTTCATCGGTCAATGAACTGTCTGACCTTTCAGCCTTCCTGTGGCCGTCTTCCAGAGCAGCGGGCCCTGGTGCAGCAGAGCCCTGCCGCTGGTGATGTCCTGCTTGCGGAAAGTGCAGCCGGTCTTCAGTTTGGTGGAGCATTTGTTCTCCATGCGGCCCAAGACTTCACTCAGCTTCTGGTTCTGCTCATACTGACTCACGTACTGGTCCACAGCGGAAATCAGCTCTCGAATCAGGACTAGAGCTCGAGAGAGGTCCGAGTGCTCTTCTGTGCCATCTGAAGAAAAGAAACTGTCTAATCTAATGTGTCCAGCATAGTTGTGATTTTATGTGTATGTATTGTACATTAAGGAAAAATTACCCTCGGTGTACTGCAGTATTCTCTCTAGGAGGACGGGGTATTTTGTAATTCGCTGCGTCACTAACAAAATACATGCTGGGATCTCTCGCCTCTTCACCAGCGAGTTGCTACTCTGTTGCTGTAAAGCCGAAAAGATGCGATTGGTTAAATGAATTTCAGTGCTGCCAAAAACATCTATTATACTGTACTTTAATCTTGGACTGATTAAGTAATGGTTGATCGGTCTCTCACTTTGATGAAGAGCTGAAATCTCTTGTTCTGCTGCTGAAGCTCTTTGAAGTAACTGACCGCTTCTGTGTGATGACTGCAAAACTCTCCATACACCTGCTTCATCTTCTCTGCATTCTCCTGGGAGAACTGAAATCAACACGAACACACATTGGAGATGTTTTTAACATCACATTGGTGATTTATTAGCATGGACAAACAAGCTAACAGGCAGATCTGTTACTGAACACAGTATAATTACATATAGAATCTTTTGTTTTTTACTTAGTCTCCATATAAGCCTTAAGGGTCGAAAATGAATGTGAAATGTAGAGCATGCCAATAACAAGTACACACAATACAAGCTATAGTGTTACCAGTTGGCAGGTATCTTGTTTTATTCTGAAAGTACCTCTGAACACAATATGGTTTATCGTGATGATCAAAAGGTACAGTAATGGCATTGTTATTATGCAAATTTGTAATCTGATGTGCATGTTTCACTGTGACCTTTCAAATCAGCAGCTTATGATAATAGGGCTATGTACCTGTAATAGGGTCATGATAACATTTTATTATTTTAGAGAGGCTCAGTTCACCACTATTGGTGAACTATTATAATCACCAACGCTCACTACAAGTGCTGCAAGCCACAATTAATATGCATTTGAAACTGCACGTTCACATGCTAAAAATGGTTTATAATAATTATTCATTCTTATCTAGACTTATTATTATTAAAAAAATAAAACTTTACTAAATTAAAAATGTTAATACACTGATGATAATAATAATAATTCATTCTTGTTCTTTTCGGCATTGTCTCTTTATTAATCAGGGGTCACCACAGCAGAATGAACCACCAACTTATCCAGCATATGTTACCCTTCCAGCCACAACCCATCACTGGGCAACACTCATACACTCTCATTCACACACGTACACTACGGACAATTTAGCCTGCCCAATTCACCTGTGCCCCATGTCTTTGGACTTCTGGGGAAAATCGGAGCACCCGGAGGAAACCCATGCGAACGCGGGGAGAACATGCAAACTTCACACAGAAATGCCAACTGACCCAGCCGAGGCTCGAACCAGCGACCTTCTTGCTGTGAGGCGACAGCACTACTTACTGCGCCACCGCGTCGCCCAATAATAATATTATTATTAAGTAGGTCGCTGGTTCGAGTCTCGGCTGGGTTAGTTGGCATTTCTATGTGTAGTTTGCATGTTCTTAATAAAGGGGCTAAGCCAAAAAGAAAATGAATGAATGAATGAATAAATGATAATAATAATAATAGGGCATCACAGTGGTGCAGTGGGTAACACAATCGCCTCACAGCAAGTAGGTCGCTGGTTCGAGTCTTGGCTGGGTTAGTTGGCACATGGGTTAGATGTGGAGGCTGAAGTATGAGAAGGAGTGCTATCCTGCTGAAGAACTTGCCCTCTACTGTGGTTTGTAATGTAATGTAATGGGCAGCACAAATGTCTTGATGTTGCCATGTCACCATCCCTGCAGATCTCTCGCACGCCCCCATACTGAATGTAACCCCAAACCATGATTTTTCCTTCAACAAACTTGACAGATTTCTGTGAGAATCTTGGGTCCATACAGGTTCCAATAGGTCTACTACAGTATTTGTGATGATTGGGATGCAGTTCAACAGATGATTCATCTGAAAAATCTACCTTCTGCCACTTTTCCAAATTATCTTCTCATAATTGGGATCGACAACAATAATTTTGTAATGTAGTGTATTTATGAATAGTATTTTTTGGCAACCAACAATAAAAATCTTAACCTTTGTTAATTTGATTATTTACTAACACATATGCATCTGTTAGAGTAATTATATTTAATAGACCTGAACAGAGAATGAACTGTTGAAATTTTTGTTAACCAACTTTACAATAATTTTAAAATACTGTAACGTGTGTATTATGCATTGTTGGTAAATGCTATTTAATACATTAACCAGTGTTAACTAATGAGATCCTGATATGATTGAATCTGAATCATGTACTCACACAGAAATATTTACAATTACTTAAACTGATGTACCTGTTGCAGAAAAATATCACCCACACGGTGGATGAGGAAGTTTTTGCTGCTGTTGTTCTGGACGCAGCTTTGCCGTCGTTCCCTCATCGCTGACAGGAAATCACGATGGAGGAGAAGCAGCTCATCTAAGCAAGGAAAAATCCGGCCAATGGTCTCTGCATCCAGACCCACTTCATCCCGCATTCCCCTCCTGAAGACCTCTGCCATCACCATGAGTGTCTGCACATGATGGAGCTCGGTCTGCATGAACTCTGCAGGAGCACAAAAGCACCGTCAGAAAAATGATGAAGACCAGCTATGAACAGGATGCAATTGCACAGAATGTTTTTTAATGAGAAACACTGACCGTAAATCACATCCTGTCTCTTGATGATGCGTTTTTCTTGCATCCTACAGAACTGGGCCTCCACAGCTAAACTCCATGACTCGGCCTCCAAATCAACAGCATTCATCAGCAGCTCAATCTGTAGAGGGGAATCCACCGAGTCTGTAGAGAAGGAACACGGACAAAAGTAAATAAAAATGTTTACCTTTGGCTATTGAGGCTAAATGCATATGTATTTTTCATAGGTATACAACTGTACAGATAACAAACCTATTTGAAAGTAATTTTGAAATGTTGTTAATCCAAATGAGCAAAACCCAACTAATTACAGCACATACATTGCAATGGAATTAAATTAGAGTAGAATAATATATAAATCTCAAAGACATTTTTTTTTAATTGTTGATTGTGAAATGTTCATATTTCGGTTTTTGGAGTCCCCAACAATAGTTGACATATGTGTTAATAAATTACTATATGCAACCATAATGTAGCTAGTGGATTAAAGAAGGCTTCAAAGGCTTGTTGGCATCTATTGTATTGTTCAGATGTCTTACATAATACCAGCAGAAGAATTAACAAACTTAAACCAGCAAAAGATAACAACCCACTAAAAAAAATCTGTGAAATACAATGTAGAAAATTGTGTATTGAACATTGTTATTATTTATTTATTTTTAATTATGTATTATTATTTTTGTCATTTGTTAATGTATTTATTTTCACATTTTATTAAATTATTTGTTTTATTCTTGATGTTTCAATATTTCAGTATTAGTTAGTAGTTAGTATTAGTATTTTCTCTATATTTTGTTCTGAACAAAACCCAATAAAATATTTTGGGGGAAAAAGTATAATATGCGTTTATTTTGACCTTATTAGCTCAATGAGTCGCTGAATAAAACATTGACCAAACCCCTCCTCTGCATGCCAGAAACTGAACACACATCACCATTACGGGATTATGGCTGATCAAGTTATGTAGATTTGATACAGCGTATGAACAGACACCATGGCTTTCTTTAATTTTACCTTATAAAGTCAAAATAGAAAGCATCCATGGTTGCTGATTAACCTTCCTCCAATAACAACCGGCCCTGACAGGAACACGGCACAAGGTTGGGGCTATAGTGTGGTATTGTTGTGAAAATGAACTTTAACCTTTAATTCATCGCAGCCTTGTCTTTTGGTGGTAATATTAATTAGTATTTTCCCCTCACAGTAGGGCTGCAAGATTAAGTAAAATAAAAATTGTGTCTGCGATTCAGGAAAAACTGCGATTGTCAAATGAAATGTAAACTGGAAACAAAAAGATGAGATGTTTTGTTTTCAGAGAAAATCACTAAAATTTAAATGTAAGGTTAAAACAAACACAAATATGTGCCAAGACAGTCAGATAAATCAACCTAATTCAGCTCAAAAACACATCATCATACCCCAACAGACAACTGTATCTCAGGTAAATACATCTTGATTTAAGAATGTGTAAATGTTTGTAACAAAAACACTAAGAAAGATTTTTATAACTGTAGATGGACTGTTTTAAAAGACCTTCAGAAACCTTGTTTATGTTCTGATAAGCTTTCACCAGTTCATTCATTCGTTCGTTTTCATTTCGGCATAGTCTCTTTGTTAATCTGGGGTCGCCACAGTGGAAAGAATCGCCAACTTATCCTGCATATGTTTTACGCAGCAGATATCCTTCCTGCTGCAACCCATCATTTGGAAACACCCATACACTCCCATTCACACACATACACCACAGTCAATTTAGCTTACCCAATTCACCTATAGCGCATGTCTTTGGACTTGTGGGGGAATCCGGAGCACCTGGAGGAAACCAACGCCAACACGGGGAGAACATGCAAACTCCACACAGAAATGCCAACTGACCCAACCCAGGCTGGAACCAGTGACCTTCTTGCTGTGAGGCGACAGCGCTACCCACTGCGGTACCCACTTTCACCAGTTATTACATCAAATATCCAGCTGTTTTACCTTCAATGATGGACGAGTCTGTGGATGTTGAGGACTCCATGGTTTGGAGGATCTCCTCTGATTGGATGTGGTTCCTCCAAAGAGGAGAATCACTATCAGCTTCTGGGCTCTCGCTAAGCCTAATAGAGAAGTATCAAGATTATTTATTAAAACATGACGGTACCTTTATGTCTTTTTTCAATAAGATCACAGGCAGACAAATGAAATGTATGTCCATTTACACCAGCTCTTTTAATTCACTTCTTTTGTCTACTTTCTTGATATTAAGTTGCTTGTGTGTGTTTTCTATGTGTTTTAATGTTGCTTTAATATTGCCAAATTAGCTTTTTTAGCACATATGAATGTGAAAGTGGACAACAACAAAAAAACAATAAGAGCAGAAGAACTGATTAGAGAAAATCTTTTTTTCTGCAGTTTGTTGACTTAAAAATCAACCTCACAAGTTCAAATCTCATCTGGCTATCTTATTTTTACATTTTACAATGTTTAGGAACAAAATGTCTAAAAATGAGGTCAAGAGGTGGACCATAGCTGCAAATGATCTAAAGCAAGAGTGCCCAAACTTTTTTCTTATAAAGGGCCAAAAACCAAACTTGATTGAGGGATGTGGGCCAAATATATACCAAACCGAACGTATAACATCGTACAACATTGAATTTGACATTGGTTATTTCCTAATTTATTCAATAATATTTAAAATTTTTAATTTAATTTTAATTTATTTAATTTAATGAATTTAAATTGTAATGTATTAACTAATGCAGTCATATTTAACATTTTATAATAAACTTATTATTACAGTAAAAACATAATCTCATTTATACCGCAATGGAGTTCTGCTAAAAACACTAGTCGACCTGCACCTACCTTTGTCTTGATTTTTTCTCTCTGATGTTCTTGTGCATCGTTTTTTGTCAAGTGATATTTCTTACATTTTAAGGTCTGCTTCATTTACAACATTTAATTGAAACATTTCATTTCAGTTGGCTTTTTTGCAACTCAGCAATAAAACAAAGAAACAAAGGGTTACATTCATATATAAATAACAATCTCTGTCAAAGGCATTCGCCCCAACCACATCCCTCTCTATTTAGATGGGATGGTGGGCCAAATCAAAGGTTACCATAGGCCAACTTTGGCCCGCAGACCATACTTTGGGCATCTGTGGTCTAAAGTGTACAAGTTCAAACCATTCAATCATTTACGCCTGCATTAGGTGTTGTCCACATGTGATCCAATCAGCAAAAACAAATCTAAAAATTCTGTGTGTATACAAAGTCTAATATGCAGATTTGCTTAGTAGTATATTTGAGATTGAGAACATCACAGCATTTGGATGATTAATGTGTATGATTCATGCATCTTTATTCTGGTTAAATGTTACCATGAAGTAAGCATTTCGGACCTTTCCGTGGTTATGGGCACACTTCTGGACAGAGGACAAGAAAGAGGAGCCGAGTCTCGTGATGTCATCACAGGAAGAGAAGCAGAGGTAGAGATCTGAGAGGACGATGAGGAATTCTCACGCACTGTAAAATCTAAATACAGCATGAAAAAAGACCAAAACAAAGAGATGAGTTTACATGTAAACAACCTTGGGAGGTAAAAAAAAACTGACTGATTACCTTCTATATATTATTTTATACATGAAATACTCACTTTGAGGGAGGGAGGCTGTCTTGCTTTTAACTGTCATCACAGAATATTTGTCTTGAGGTTTCTGCAAAGGAAAGTGTTGTTAATATACTGTTAATAGTTTATTAGACCGATTGCCAGCATTGTATATTGTAAAAATAGGGCTCATCTTAGATACTCTGCTCTTTGTGTCTGACCAAACATGGGCAAACGTGTATTTAGCAGTGTTTAAATATTAAACCCAGGCAATCTATCAGGCTTTAATGTTGTTTCAGAGGGAGAAAAAAAGTCTACCTTCAGGCATGGCGTAGATGAGTCCTTACAGCCCTTATGGACACTCACCGCACAGTCTAGGATGAAAGAAAAAAATAAACAAATTTCAAAAAAACAATATGAATAAAACATTTAAATTAATTAAACACATTCATATCTACCACTTTCAAAAAGGTTTTCAAAGTTTTACCACAAAATTTTAATAAATGAGTCCGCAAGACGGCCATAAACACATTACACCTTTTACAATTTTTTCAGAATTTTGTTGGTAACTTACACATGCAATGGAGAACCTCTTTCCCTGAAGCTGGCTTGGTGCAGATCTCACAGAGTGTTGACCCCAGGACAGATCCCGCTGTGAACTGGTGTCCGTTGACCTGCTTGTCTTTGGTCTCTCTCTCTTTTCCTTTCCCCTTGAAAAACCAGGGGAAAGCCATCAGATCACTGACAGTCCTCAACACCATCTGCCACGACTCCATGCTAAACCCCACATTTTCATCAATAATTTCTGCTTGTGACGTTAGTCTACAGTCGGCATGTTTGTGTAGCAAAAAAAAAGCCACGGGAGAGCTTTCTGTTAGTAAAAGAGTTACATCCGAAAGAAGGTTTAATGATTAATAGACTCCTCTGGCTGTTTTTGGTCTTTACCATTTCTTTTTCATCCTTCCTATTAAAGGAGGCATTGTGTGTGAAAAAAACTAAATTATTTTACAAAAATATTTTAAAAAATCTTTGGCTCTGCTGAGAATTTAAATTTTTTTTATTTGCAAGTGACATTTAACAAAGCAAGGACATTTTTGACAGTATTTACTTTTTTCTGGAGACTTTTATAGAAAAGATTAAACCGTTTTATTTATTTTAGGTTTGCTGGAATGAAAGTAGTTTAATTTAAATATATATATGACTTTAAGGTCAATATTAGTTTTTTTTTCATAATTAATCTAACTTGCCTAGGTATCCATATTAAACTAATTAAGCCTTTAAACTGCACTTTTAGTTGATTATTAGTATCTTCCAAAAAAAAAAAAAAAAAAAAGTTATGTACTGTCATTATGGCAAAAACAAAAGAAATTGGAAAAGAAATTCTAATTGTTATTAGAAATTAATTATTAAAAATATTACGTCTAAGCATGTGTTAAAAAAAGCTAAAAAAAAAAAAAGCTGAAAGTCGATGAAAAGCTTCACTTATTGATGATTGATTTGTCTTTCAAGGCAACAATATTTATATTGCTTACATTTACTTATTACAATGTCTTTAAACATTTTTAAACTGTGAATATTGTTAAAAGTAAGTACATAGGAATTAAATACAGTTAAAGTCAGAATTATTAGCCCCTTGTTTATTTTTTCCCCTATTTTCTGTTTAACGGAGAGAAGATTTTTAACACATTTCTAAACATAATAGCTTTATTAAATCATTTCTAATAACTGATTTATTTTATCTTTGCCATGGTGACAGTAAATAATATTGGACTAGATATTTTTCAAGACACTTCTATACAGCTTAAAGTGACATTTAAAGTAAAAATTGTAAAGATTAAAATGTGGCTGCTTTTTTCCTTTTTACAATTTTTACTTATATTTTTAGATTATATTTTATGTGTAATTGTATTTATTGTAATTTCTTTTTAAAACTCTACTTTTGTATTAGTATGTTAGGCACCTAAGGACTGAGAGTAACGCAATTTCAATTCTCTGTATGTCCTGTACATGTGGTTGAATTGACAATAAAGCTGACTTTGATGATGAAAACAGTTTAAAAATAAAACAGAAAACGTTTATACCATTAAAAACATTACTATAACATCCTTACATCTTAGACTACTCTAGACTACTCTCTGGCACCCACACGTATGAGTCGGTAACTCCAATCTTAGCTGCACTTCACTGGTTACCCATTAAATACAGAATTGAGTTTAAAATCTTATTCGTTTACAAAGCCGTCAATAATCTTGCTCCTCAGTACCTTACTGACTTGCTTTGTCCATATACCCCATCTCGATCATTGAGATCTTATGATCTCAAGTTACTTACCGTGCCCAGAACACGCCTTAAAAAACGAGGTGATCGAGCGTTTGCTGTTGCTGGTCCTAAACTCTGGAACACTCTACCAATTCATATTAGACTTTCCCCCTCCATTTCTGTGTTTAAGTCTGTTTCAAAGACCTATTTATTTCCTCTTGCTTTTAATACTCCTTGATCTCTGTTTTATTGCTTTTATTTGTTAAATGTTTCGTTTATAGTCTACTTCTCTGTCTTTAGCTCTCCTATGTACAGCACTTTGGTCAACCTTGGTTGTTTTTAAATGTGTTTTATAAATAAATATTGTATTGTATTGTACATCTTCTTCTATAATACTCATATTATATATATAATATATTACTCATGAACTGTATGCAATATTTACCTTGTTTTTGTTGCGAGTGCTATACATTCGGCTCTTTATGAAGCTGAACGTGCGGCTGACTTTGTACTTCTCTGACTCTGTTTTGGAAGGGATGATATATTTATCCCATTCCTCTTCCTCAATCCTGGAACACACAAGCCCACATCTAATAAATCACACTGTGCTCATCATCACCGCAAACACATGCCTGTCCAGTGAGTGTTAATGAAAACACAGCTTTCACTCAGACCACGATTCAGCGCCTGGGTGGTTTCATTAATGCATTTGTTTTAAGCCAAGTCATGCATTCTTTTCCAGGCTACAAGAAAATTAATAATTAGTCATCACCCTCTGTGCCACAACTAGGACATTCCACCTGATCGGTGCGGGCATTTTCTGCATTACACACATTCCTGATTGGACATTTCAGCTTGGTGGGGGGTGAGTTGTGAAAGACAAAAAGGTTATTACAAATTTTAGTGTCGAGAACTAGGGATGGGCGATACCTTGCAGTTGTGAAATACCAGTAAACATTCTTCCATTGATGATAACAATAAAAAAAAATATTCTGTATACACCAACTGTCATGGTTTCATATCACAAAATGAGAAAAAAAACATACTATTTGATAGTACTATACAGTGATAAAAGCTACGTTGATTAGCAATGCATATAGCTAATCAATAAATATACTTTAGCAATAAAAATATATACTTTATTCTTATAAAAAATACCCGGGACGACTGGAAGAGCACAGATAAACTATATATTCTAAAAAGCATGTGTTTTTGTGTCCATGTTTGATCAGTTTAATCTTTTCTATTATCTTTTCACTACAATGATAACTGGACGTCTTTACTTCTGTGATGCATATGTGGATAAGCAGATATTACATGTGTGTTGGCTTAAAACACTGAGGTTTTTTTTGTTGTTGTTGTTTGTTATTGTTTTTTTTGTTATTGTCGTCTCTCAATGAATATACAAAGCTCCCACTCTAAGCCCAATGTGACATTACCTGACCTTCACTAACTAAAAAGCTGAACTTCCATAATAAATAGTTAAACAAGATACTTTTGTGCCTTAACATGTGAAAAAATTTAATTTCTCATGAATTTAATAGCCATTATGAGAGCAACATTAGATAATTTACATCAGGTTTTGAAGAAATTCATTGAAACAAGAGCGTTCATTCTAAAACCCAGTCTCTGAAATGGTCATTTTGTAGCCGAAGCGCTTGACATTTTGTAGCATGTTTTCTTAGATAAAAGGTACAGCTTGGTGGGCGCATTTGACTTACATGGCTGCCAGTTGACGAGTAAAAAAAGAATAAAATGGCACTGAAATAAACAGCCAAACCATAAAATAAGAAAAGTGAGTGAAACTTAAATGGAACATAAGTTAACATGAATATATATATATATATAAATTAATAGGCACCTAACAAATATCACCAATATTGCTTGCTTTTGAATACTGAAGTCCCTAACTTTAAATTTCTGGAATAGATCTCTTTAAATTCAATAATATTTTAGAAATTCTATGACCATCCATCATATATAGAGTTGAAGTCAGAATTATTAGCTCCCCTGAATTATTAGCCCCCTTGTTTATTTTTTTCCCCAATTTCTGTTTAACGGAGAGAAGATTTCCTTAACACATTTCTAAACATAATAGTTTTAATAACTCATCTCTAATAACTGATTTATTTTATCTTTGACCATGATGACAGTAAATAATATTTGACTAGATATTTTGCAAGACACTTCTATACAGCTTAAAGTGACATTTAAAGGCTTAACTAGGTTAATTAGGTTAGCTAGGCAGATTAGGGTAATGTTATTGTATAATGATGGTTTGTTCTGAAGACTATCGAAAAAAATAGCTTAAAGGGGCTAATAATTTTGACCTTAAAATTGTGTTTAAAAAATTAAAAACTGCTTTTATTCTAGCCTAAATAAAACAAATAAGAGTTTCTCCAGAAGAAAAAATATTATCAGACATACTGTGAAAATTTCTATGCTCTGATAAACATCATTTGGGAAATATCAAAAAAAAGAAAAGAAAAAAAAGAAAAAAATCAAAGGGGGCCTAATAATTCTGACTTCAACTGTATATATAAATGACCATCACTGATTATAAAATTATCACAGTAAACATCACGCATAACATAGTTTTAAGTCTATATCGCCCATCCCTACAACAGTCACAGCATCATTGCGCAAACTTCATGAAGCATTAGATGTGATTTCATGCTAGAGGGTGACAGTGCGTTCTGGTTAGGTTATTAAGAGAGTCATGCCAAGGGTGCAGTGGGATGTTTTTGGGGTCTAGGGGTCTCTGCATTGACATACTCTTTGAGGAACTCGGAGAGCGTGAGATGTTGGAGCGAGTCGGCCAGCTCTGCACTGCTCTCATCATCAGCCGACTGAGCTCGCCTGCGAAACCTTATCTCCCTACAGAGGGACAGCACAACACTCTTCATGTAGTAGATACATGCATTTTCATGAAATGACACACATACACGGTCCCTGCTGGGGGCGCTATTGAGCTATGCTGTGCTGTAAACTGAATAGTGAGAACACAATCTGGGATAAAACAAAACACAACTGAAAATAAGAAGACAGATGAATAAGATAATATATAAGATATAAATGGGTTAAATACAAGGAATTATATATTGTCTGATTCAAAATAAATGTAGAAAAGTTATTTTATATATAAAACATAATACATTCGAGTCTACTTCCATGTTCAAGTATTTTCTGAACAAAAATATCAAAATATGGGTGATAATCAGAATAATATATATAAAATTTGTAATTATTTATAAAACATACAAAATATAAAAGTATAATATTTAAGTAAAAATGAAACCACATACATTTTCTATACATAGTTTTAAAATATATGTCAATTACATTTTCTTCTAATTTATTTGTATTTGCTAATAAAATAATTATGTTAAGTTACTACAAATGTGTTGCTTTAAACCAGGTTTAAATGATAGGAGTAAAGTACAAACATTAAAATTAGTATTCTTGGCTGAACTGTGCCCCTTAAATAGAGTTACTGTATTTAATATGTAAAATATGTTTAATATGTATAAAATTATTCTAAATATGACTGTAATTCAATGTAATGTGTATTTAAGTAGCACATTTATTGTGTATATTAACCATACACGCAAAGCGCTTCACAATCATGAAGGAGGACTCTCCACACGACCACCAGTGTGCAGCATCCACTTAGACTGACATGATTTTCGATATATAAACTATTGTTGTCATGAATGGTGCTTTGGTGGGTGCAGTCTATAAATCATGGTAAAAAAGCATTGTAATATTTATTTTTGCTTAATAAAAATGTAAAAGGCAGAATTTGTAAAATGGGGGTGTCTGTACTGGGGGCCAATTCATCAAACACCTGAAAAGGTGCCGTATTCTTTGATATAATACAATAAACTGTCAGTTAGCAACCTTGTTTTCAGAGACACTGGAGAGCTCAACTTCTCAGAGACACTGGAGAGCTAAAAAATATTTTATTCTGTAAAATAAAATCTAATGGAGAGATCAAAGCTGATGACAGATTGTTAAAAGTCTTCTTACCTTTTCTCTTGAGGCTGCTCTGATGTGCTGGAAGAGCGATGCTCTGTGGAAAAGAGATTATGGATGTTAATTTAGGGACTTTATATGTAGTTTTATTTTTACTCCTTCTGAAAGGCCCACATATTGATGGCTTTAAAAAAAGAAAGAAGAAAGCAAGAAAAGAACAGTAATTTAGAAAAATGGTTCCTCATTGACTCTAGAAAAACATTCATCTACTGATGACACCATCCTTCCTTTCCAGCAACATCTTATCAAATAATGATGAAACCACCCCAAGGGCAAAGGCAGATGCAATGCAATTAGGCTTCCACAACCAGCAAGCAAAGCCAAGGCATAGAGATCAGCAACCACATGCATACTGTACACACACCCATTAAGGTACAGTATGTAACAACAATTACTTATTTACTAAAATTATAAAACAATTTGGTCATTGAAACAAAATAAAATAAATACAAAAAATAAAATAAAATAAAACTAAATATTAGATATTAAAATGCAAATTAGAAAAGAAATTAAAGCATTAATAAATCAAACATTAAAAAATAAATATTAAATACTAAACAAAAATGACTGAAACTGAAGTTAAAAGTTTTAAAAAGTTCTGCTAAAGTGCTAAAATTACTGAAACAAAATGAAAGCAGCACAGAAATAAATAAAATTTAAGTACGTTAGTAGTACTAAAATAAAAAGTGAATAAATGCTCATTTAAAATATGAATAAATTAGGGTTAACAAAATATTTTACTAACACACAAGCTCATTCTTTTTCTAGTAACTCACTATCACCCACATAAACACAGAGACAACTTTCAGCAGCAGAAGTGTAATGCTGATGTATGTGGTTAGTGGTGTGCGGCGCAACAGGCGGGCAACGGGCATACATGCGTGAATTTACTTACTAACAGGGTTGAGCAGAGACAGAGATTTAGACAGAGACAGGGCGTGTAGAAGAGACCTGCTGCTACTGCTGCTGGAGAGAACGCCATCTACAGGACACAGCGGACATCACACTCACTACAGCCAGCACTAATCTACACATTCACACTGAGCTGCTTCTCAGTGGAACAACTTGCAGAAATTATCAAGTGTTATAGCTAAACAGACAAAAACAGGTGATCTGATCCTTTACCAGGGTTTTTAAATGTTTCATCAAGACAAATTAAAGACTTTTTAAGACTTTTTTAGACCATTATGAATGAAATTTCAAACTTACACAAGGCTAAACGCTAAGGATTTTTTTTCTAATGGCCCAGTTAAAAAATTACATTTTAAAAAAACATTAAAAACAAACATTATTTTAAGGAAGATAATTAAACCATATGTTTATAAATAGAAATATAAATAGAGTTGGTAAATAAAGTTAATAAATAAACTTTTGTCAAAACTCTTTTTGAGATGGAATATTAGTGATTTGATGGGTGTAGACCCCATTGGTTAGATTTAGATGGACATAGGAAAATTAAGACCTATATAAAATGATTTAAGACCTACAACACAATATTTCAGTCAATTTAAGACTTTAAGGCCTAAAATTTAGATTTTGAAATGTAAGCCATTTTAAGACCCCGAGGATACCATATTTACACTCTTAAAAGTCAAGACTCCAAAAGGGTTTTTTCGTAGTGATGCCAATGAAGAACAATTGTTAAAAAGATAACCATATGGGTTACCATTAGTTTCTTACGTGAAGAAAATAACGTATTTTCTTTAAGTATTTTCTTTTAATCATCTAAAAAATTATTTGTGCAAAAAAAAATAATAATAATAACATTTCAAGCAATGGAAAGTTTTGAAAATTGGATTTGGAAATTTTTCAATGAATGTTAAATGTTCTTCATGGAACCATCAACTCAAATAGAGAGTCTTTTACGATCCTTATTAGGTTCTTCGAATGATAGGTAAGACACTTCAAAAATGCCATTGATCAGATCACTTGGTTTTGAATATTTTTGTTAGTGTTGTGTTTCTATCATTACATATCTGTTAGTGAATATTAAACATGCTTCAAGCAATTAAATTGCAAACCTTGTTTTACATCATCTAGAACCAGAAGGGAATGGTTGCTTACAGAAACTTCCTAATGAACATTAATAATCTACTAAACTGGCTTAGATTAACAGAATAAAGGAGGCTTGACAATGCTTCCAAATGAAATTCAGGACATTAACTGCCACAGAAACTGGTCATTATTGTAAAATCTCTGATTCAGTGGATGATAATAAATCCAGATCATCTGAGGGCATTTATTCTGTAATTTGCACTGTACTGTACTGTAATTTGCATTTATTCTGTAAATTCTGTACTTGCAGCATTTGAAACGTTAAACAATTGACCCAAATTTATTGCAAGCTAAATATTGTTTATTTTAACCGAATTCCCATTATACCCAATATAAAAGTAGGCCTGTTTCACATCCCATATGTAAACAGTGCATAAGTGAAGCAGATGCATGATGAACAACACTGCATTGTGCTTTTACAGCATTTTTGCAGCATAACATTAGCCCACTAATGAAGTCCACTGAAAGGAATAAATTGAAATGAATGAATTCAAGAAGGGATGCTGTTTTGTTTTTGCTTTGTTGATTGATAAATTCCTCAGACAGATTAGATTTTCAACTTCTTGGTCAGACCCTGTGATATTTAAGTATTTTTAAGTATTAGGTATTATTAAGTATTTTAAATGTCAATTTAATAAGTTAATAATAACGTAGAAACATGTACACTTGTTATTGTGGGATTGACTACAATGGACACTACTACAAATGTCTGCTCCCTTGAATAGTGCACTAATTAAGGGTATAGGGGACGGTTTTTGATACAGCCTTACATTGTTGATTCAGTTTAATTAGCAATACCAAAGTCTAAGGAGGGGAAGCTTAAAAACTTAAGCCAAAAAAAGCATATTGGCTAACAATCCACTTTTTAGCATATGATTATGTTGAAAAGAGGCCTGTTTATGTCAATGAAATCTTCACCATTCAGATTAAGCTGCTTTGTCTGAAACAACTTATTTTAGGAATCAACTGTGTACTGGCTAATCTTAAACCTGATAATTTTGGATTGATATACTTTTAGAAAGTACAACAGAAATAAGTCATGTTTTATCAGAGATTTTACAGATGATTCTGCAACAGGATACAGTGTATCCTGTCCTTGAGTGGCCCGGCCAGAGCCCAGACCTAAATGCTATTGAACATTTCTGGAGAGATCTGAAAATGGCTGTACACTGTCGCTTCCCATCCAATCTGAGAGAGCTTAAGAGGTACTGCAAAGAGGAATGGGCAAAAATTCCCAAAGAAAAGTGTGCCAAGCTTGTGGCATCATATTCAAAAACACTTGAGGCTATAATTGCTGCCAAAGGTGCATCAAGTATGGAGCAAAGGCTGTGAATACCTATGTACATTAGATTTTTTTATTTTTAATAAACTTGCAACAATTTCAAAGAATATTTTCCACATTATCATTATGGGGTATTGTGTGCAGAATTAAATAAATGAAATAAATGAATTTAATCCATTTTGGAATAAGGCTGTAACATAAAAAATTTGGGAAAAGGTGAAGCGCTATGAATACTTTGCAGATGCACTGTATAATACTTCTCAATCACTTCTACGGTCTCTACATTTAACAAACCTGGCATTTGCAATGGTATAAAAAAATTAATCATCATGTAGAACAACTTAAAATTTAAATACAAATAATAATCAATCAATAATAATCAGAACTAAAACTATTCAAATAATCTAGGTTTAGATTTACTGCACGCATACTTTAATTTGTGGGCACCGACCTAAAAATATCAGATCTAATATCAGTAAATATTCTTATCATGCTACAAAAATAAACAAAAGAATCAAATAGTATTTTAAATAAGTTACAAATCCTATCCTCCCTTAAAAGCTCATCATGCTTAAGACAGACTAGACAGGAAATACAAAAGATGTTATGCTGTCTAAGCTCAATCATCCTCAGCACTGAGAAGAAACAGGCAACGCTTTCAGACACTTCATATGTGACAGGACTATCTCAGAATAACCAGCCATGTGTTCATGTGATTATTTAGTATTATTATAACCTGTAGGTTAAAATAATGACAATCACCCCAACCATCCTAATAATTCTTATCATATCTGACTTGCACTCCTGTCATTCGGGAACAAATGCGAGTGAAGTGAGAGGTGGAAGGTGAAAAGTTCAAGGATCTGACCCTGGCTGAGGTCGGCGGGTGGAGGATGGGCGTCTCGGCTGAAACGAGGAGGCAGAAGGCTGATTTTGGGGGAGGTGTAGGAATAGGAACGGAGTCGGACACCCTGCTCAACATCCTGGGTAAAGAAAACATGAACATTTTCACATAGTTTAAACTCGTACTGCTCAAAAAATATAGCTATGTTCATGTGTAGCAGCTGCAGTCAGATATATCTGCATAGTCTGTTTTACTGTAGGCAACAATGGAGTTGAGTGAAGCTGCACAATTTTGGATAAACTGAGAATCTTGATTTGTTGTTTGTTTTTTTGTTAAAAATAAAATTCACAGTTCTTCTTCTTCCATGATTCTGAATAGATAACTTAACAAAAAAAAAAAAGAATAGAAAATTGCTAGAGGCTTTGCCAAATTTTTATACGCTGCAACTTGACTATACTCTAAATCAGGGGTGCCCAAACTTTTTCATATGATAGGCTAAAAAACAAATATCATTGAGAGCCGTAAATATATTAAACTGTCCTACATTAAAGTTTCCATGGGTCATTTCCTAATTTTTTACATAATATTTCAAAATAAATAGAAAACATTACTTTAAATTGAGTTTTTAACTTTTTAAATGGTAACTTATTGTAATTAAAACATAAACAATCACATTTATACCACAGTGGAGTTAAATGCTGAATACTCTAGTAAAGCAGAATCTGCCTTAGGTTGATTTGCTCACCAAAGTCTCTGCATTGTTGAGTAACAGTATGTACATTTAAACAAAATCTGATTAATTTACATAATTTCATTGAAACATTTAAATGTTAATTAGCTTTTAACAATAAAACAAACAAAGGGTTCCATTAAATTTGAATTGACAATCTCAAAAACATCCTTATTATTCTCTCTCTTTTCTCAGATGAGATGGCAGGCCAAATTAAAGAATACCATGGGCCAACTTTGGGCTACGGGCCCTAGTTTGGCCATCACTACTCTAAATATTATACTATTATGTGAATTTAAATGTGTATAAATATTTTTTTAACTCTCAGTCTGAAAGAAAGTATCCATAAGTCACTCTTAAAAGACTTGACATTTCTAAATAAATGATTCAAATAAAATGTTGATAGCTTTTTTTTGCCACCTATTGATGTAATCAATTGCTACAACACTCATTTTATTTAAGTGTCAAGCTGCTTTCAAAGGAACACTTTGATTCAGACATCAATGTTTATATCCCAATTTTAAATTAATCCAGCATTTTTGCACAAATTGAATGCATGTAAAAGTTTGAGCTTTTTTAAACAGCTCTCTCAGTTTCAAATGCAGATTTGGAAATTATTTTGTGATCGTCAATGATTTAAAAAATATGCAAATTGCAATAATTATTGAAGGTTAAATTTGCATTGAGTGTTCAAATCCAATTAAATTATTAATTGCACATAGCTGTAGTATGAAAGTGTACCTTTGCAGGGGCGGGGTTACAGGCAGAGGAGGCGGAGTGAGAGCGAGTGCAAATGAGTTCAGGCGCGGGGCTGGACATAACCTGCTCATCTGTGCTGTCTTTGGGATCTGGTTGCAGTTGTGGGAGGGGTTTCTTCATTAAAAGGTCATCATCGTCATCCTCCTCGCTGTCCATTTCCAAGGCCACCAGACTCGGGCTTAGAGAGAGGATTGGACTTCTAAAAATTCTCAACATCCACTTCGAGTAAGATGAGCATCGCTTAAACATTGTAAAACATTCATGCATGCTATTTTAACGTACTGTGGCAAGACGGACTCTTTCAAATAATGGAAATATTTTTAAAAACAATTCTGGGGTAATGCATAACAACTGCATTCCTTTGCCATCACCACTATTGTTTAAAAGGCAATTGCACCAAACAGGGCCAGGTAATTTCATCAGTTTGCCCTGGGTTTGTTTTCCTGTTAGCATGTCTGATTTCACTGTTGGAGGTTTTGTTCCAGGAAGTAAGCGATAGAGCATAAAGCTATTGTAAACAAGTAAACAAAATGTGCTTAAAATGTTTTCCAGACATTGAAATCAATCAGGTTGATGGGTTCAAGTTCTCAGCAGCCAAGAATTCATTGTGCAAAGCCCATGTGGTCAGCACAAACCATTTGTATTCTCTCTGTAAGTAAACCTGCATTTAAAGTAGTCCAAGTTGTTTTCTTCTGTCACGAAACCTGTTCAAGCTGGCATCTGCCTAATAGTTTCTATGACGTATGAAGTGAGGATGAAAACAACTATTCAAGCATTTGGGGTTATTATGTTTTGTTCTTTCAATGTGGAATTTTCAATTAGTTTTTTTACAGCAAGGCATAAAATTTGATCAATATAATGTGTGTACAAAATCTGTTTTAAATAAAGCTCTTAAATATTTTATTTAGCAACAAAAATCTTTAAAAAGATGCATGTTAACACAAAAAAACTTAAGCAGCATAGGAGTTTTCAATATAAACAATAATAATAAATAATAATAAATAATAATAAATTAATAGATGCAATGATTCATCTTCAAAGTTACTTTAGTAATTTTAAGATTAAACTTCACCTTATATAAAAATAATACTTTGATCAAAGTAGAGTAAAACGTGGTGAATAACAAGCCTATACTGTTTGTGATTGTATCTTACCAAATTTCTTATTAGTAAAAAAGAATTACTTGCAAAGAGAACTCAAGAGGTTTGTTTGTTTCATGTAAACATCTTGCTGCGAATAAGCCCTTCCTTTGTTTATTATAAATAATCGCATCATTAGTGCACATGCAAACATAGTCAGTATTAGCATGCCTACCTGAGGTCACATGATTCTGTGGGTGAGCTTGAGCTGTTGTAGGTCAGTTCAGTGGTTCGCGTGGCCCGCATGAACCTATCCAGCATCAGTCCTGCTGGAGAGGTGGGAGAAAAAGACCGAGAAGCGAGATGTCGTCCTCTTTGCCCTTCATCATCTTTAACAGCTGGAGATATATCTATTGTCCCTGGTGACGAGACCCCCGTATCTGACATCCGCCACACGCCACTATCCGTCCCAGAGCTGTCCTCTGTGGCACCTGGAACAGCGTACTTCATATTCAGCTCACTGTCCTACAGGAAGAGAAGACATATGTTCTTGTATGAGAATGATTGAGGAGTGTTTTAAGAGGAGAGATCCCACAAAAATATAAATGAAAAATCTGTCAGTATTTACTCAACCTAATGCCATTGATTTTCAATTATTTGAATTGTGATTTACATGAATTCTATACATTGCTGTGAAATCCAGTGAGAAGTGTTTGAGTTCATTGAAGAGCTCTACGACAGAAATTAAGCAAGCACAAATTAAGCAAGTTTAATGGCAAAATGAACACCGCTGTGATTTTACACAACACAGATGCAGAAAACAGCTGAAATACAGTATTGTGCAACGATGATTTGGTTAAGAGGCTTCTCATTCTACAAATCACCAGCTATTACCATGGTTTTACTGTAGCACCACTAAATAGGGATGTCCAGATCCAATCACGTGATCAGAAATCGAGCCATGTTCATGCGGTTTCAGACGTTTAGAATCAGATGTTACCTTCCAATCAGGACTCGAATATATATATATATATATATATATATATATATATATATATATATATATATATATATATATATATATATATATATATATATATATATATATATATATATATATACAGTTGAAGCCAGAATTATTAGCCCCCCATTTATTTTTTCCCCAAATTTCTGTTAATAGAGAGAAGATTTTTTCAACACATTTCTAAACATAATAGTTTTAATAACTCATCTCTAATAACTGATTTATTTTATCTTTGACCATGATGACAGTAAATAATATTTGACTAGATATTTTCAAGACACTTCTATACAGTTTAAAGTGACATTTAAAGGCTTAACTAGGTTAATTAGGTTAACTAGGCAGGTTGATGGTTTGTTCTGTAGACCATCGAAAAAGTATAAAGCTTAAAGGGTCTAATAATATTGACCTTAAAATGTTTTTTTTTTTATTTAAAACTGCTTTTATTCTAGCCAAAATAAAACAAATAAGACTTTCTCCAGAAGTAAATATATTATCAGACATACTGTGAAAATTTCCTTGCTCTGTTAAACATCATATGGGACCAATTTAAAAAAGAAGAACACATTCAAAGGGGGGCTAATAATTCTGCCTTAAACTATGTATATGCACTCATTATTTTTTTAACACATCTATAGTTATGCGGTGGCACAAAGTTAGACCACTTGCTTGACTTCACACAAAAATCAGCAATGCATGCAGCATGACAACTTTTGTGCAAAGACACTATTGGTTAAATGCCGACAAAGAAGAAAACGGAAGCAGTTTGAAGTAAAAAGTGCGATGTCTGCGGTCTGGAGGTATTATAGAGTTGATGACAACATTGCCATAGCAAACCATGAGATATGTAAACTTGAGATTGCCTGCTGGGTACTGCCAGGATTCCAACTCGGGATGCCTGAAGCACAATGGCGATATACGACGGCAGACTGCCCACGAGGCTGTAGACGCCAACAGTTCATTCTGTTTTTGTTGATGCAAATCAATTTAAATTTAGATCCCATTTTACATTGCTGCTACTATAAACTCATACTTTTAAATGTTCATTTCTAAGAGACAAAACTTTGATATTATTATTACACATGCAGTGCCACCAATTCACCATTTCTGACATTTTTTATTTGCTTCTTTTAGAAGTAAAACCACATACAGGTTTGGAAAGACATAAGGTGATGACAATTTTAATTTTCAATACAGTCAAGCTTAATAAATTTCTTTTGGCACTGTGTCTAAGAGTTAGATACAAAGCCTAACGTCTCATAAACCATAGCGGCACATCTTTTATAATGTCAGACCGAAGACATTTTGTGGCAATAAAAGAGTTCAAACTATAATGTGCAAGATCAAATAAAGACTTTCTCTAAGACTTTCGCAGAGATCAATCAAAAGATAAAGGCACTAAATGAAAGGAGGGGATGGGATTTTGAAGAAAAATGTAACAGCTGAGTGTCTGTAGGTCTGGCACAGTGAGCGAGCTGATTTATAGGAGCTGCGATATGTGTGGCGCCTGACCTTAGTGGAGCCTTTGAGCATGGCAGTGAGCCTGACGGCTGCAGCGGCTGAGGAATGAAGGTGAAACGGAGTGCAGGAGCCCGGAGACGAACACTGCTTCTCTGTCAAAACAAAAGACATGAACAAACTGATGCATTATTGTGTTAATAGTGGGTGGAAATGCACTGACAATGATATTTTAAAGTTAAAGAGTCACATGCTGCGTTTCATTTTGTTCTATTCACTGTAAAAACTGTGCACAAATTTGTGTCTTAACTCATAAATGTTGGGTTGTAGTAACAGATCTCTTAATACCAAGATGGCAGAAGAAACCAATAAACTAGAAAATTGCAGAACAGCATGGTCTCTTTATGGCCGTAAAACTTTTTGTTTCACTTTTATTTAGGAAGGCTTTTGCTTTTCTTTCACACAGTTAACTCTATGCTTCCTTCTGCATTTATATACCTGTCAAATCCCTCCCAAAATGTCCACATTACAGCCCTAAACTACTGTTCAAAAGTTTTTATTTAGCAAATATGCACTTTTCTCATTTCTCATGCACATGTGTATTTACAGGGCAGACACTATTTCCCCCAAAGTGACTTACAACTGAGGAACACAACAAAGAGAGCAGTTATTTAAGCAAATCTATCAATGCTTTTTGCTTAAATAAACAACTGAGAACTCCATTAATGCATCCTAAACCTCTGTATAATAAATTATGTTCTGGGCACACACACACCAAATTTGTGGTCTCAGTGCAGACAATGCGGTGCAGTGTGTGAGGAAAATGGAAGAAACAGACAGAGACACACACACGTACACACTTAATGATCTTTACAGGTATGCACAGAATCCAACTCACACGTGTACTGTATCTATCCATTTACTTGACAAAATCTTCCACCCACATTATGTCAAACATACAAGATTTTAAAGGAAAGTTGTGTCTTGTATGTATATTATGAGTGTGCATGTTTAAAGGGTCATGACGTGAGAAATCCTCTTGATCTTTCTTGATCTTGATCATCTGAATGTAAACATGTTTCAGAACTAAAAGCATTATTATTGACCTAAAAACAACTTGTATTGATTTGGCAAATCAATCTGCCTAAACATCTGATTTTGGAAAGTGCTACTTTATTACGTAATATGATATCTCCGCCTCCACAGCAGATCAAAATTTGCTTCTACATCACTGTCTTCTACATCACTGTCTTCTACATCACTGTCTGTTCTACATCACTGTCTACATCCTCCCACTAATTGTTTTATTGTGCAACTTATTGGACCTAATTATTTAGCAACAACTTGTTAAAATATTGTAAATATGCAAAACTTCTAAATACACAACTAAGGCCCCCTTTACATTAACACGTTTTAGTTTTAAAAGAGCGTTTTACGATCACGTCCACACTGGCGTTTCATCTAGCATTTCTGAAAAGATCTCCGTCTACACTATACTGCTGAAAACGCAGATCACGTGGCCACACACACACACACACACACACACACACACACACACACACACACACACACACACACACACACACACACACACACACACACACACACACACACACACACACACACACACACACACACACACACACACACACACACACACACACTCTGAGCCCCAGACAGTCAGCGGGTGCTTTGAGCACACCTCCCCAGGTGAGAGTAGCACAAGTCGGACAGTTCATCAAGGATCTTCCGCTGGATCTCCTCTCACGATAGTTTAAATGTGATATTTAATTCATCTTATCCCTATCTAACGACTCTTTGGTCCTTTGAATCTATTACTTGTTCTCAGCTAACATGTTTTGGCTAACACAAAGATAAGTTCATATATTAATTTATGTAACCACGTACACTGATTTTGCACATTTGACTGATTGCTTGCCTTTATTTCCTATATTGTATAAACTTATTGTACATTATACTTTTATAATGGGCGTTATTGATTATTAAAACTGACATTCAGCAAAAGAGAGGGCATGTTTCATATTTTTCAATGAAAATGAAAGGAGGCAATTATAGGCTCTATTTTGTTATGAATATACATACAGTGAAGATGACTGTTATATAAATATGTAGCTACACGATACCTCAACATTTTTGGTGTCTGTTAAGTTGTTAATATCAAAATGAAAACAGCCAGTTCCTCATATCATGCTTTCATTTTATTGTTTAGATAGTGAAACAGCGTAGTCAGGGTGATGTGAATGACATTATAAAGTACACTGTTTCCTTTGAAGATTTACCCGACGTGTCCTCTGGAGTTTGTTTTCCATATCAAACTTGCGTAGTCTGAACTTACGAGGAAAGGATGCTATACTGAACGTTGTGTAGGCTACTTAATATCGAAAGAAAAAAACAATCAGAGAGGCGAATGTTTGCAGCTACACCTTAATTTTCAGATGTCTCCGTTTTCCCCATCCACACAAACATGGAGCAGCAGCATTTTAAAATGAAAATGGCATCTTTAGCGTTTCCAAAACAGACAGTTTTCGTGGCTCAAAAACTCTGGGGTAGTGTGGATGGAAGGCGTAGCCATAGCAAAACTTATGCTTTTTAAAACTAAAATGTATTAGTGTAAACGGGGCTTAACAAGTTTCAAAAACTTGTTGAAAGATTGTAAATATGCTAAACTTCTGAGTTGACAACTTAATTTAAATGTGCATTCTAAGGGTCAAAACAGAGCAAGAAAACAGCATATTGTGAAATTTGTCAGTGCATTGGGTTTTTCAAATAGCATTATAAGTGACCAGTAGAAAATTCCCACAGTACAATTTTTACAGGCAATTCGTGACTCTATTAACTAAAAGTGAGATTGCAATAACTTGCAGCAGCACTCGGTCATAAAGGATGCATGTGAAGGCTTTCCAACAACAACGGAAAAACCAGATACTGACGTCAACTCCACTTCTTTCCTCTCTGCACGTACACACAATGACTTTACTCATTCAGAATACTTGGTTAAATCACACATCTGCAGGAAACAGAGTTCATGTGTGCTCGATCTCCATCAACTCAAAACAAGTCTACTGCGTTTGGGATGCTGACACAAAAATAGCTTGAAAAAGCTGAATGGTGCAGTTGTGTTTTTAAGTGAATGCTCAAGACTCACTTAAAGGGATTATTCCCCCAAAAATAAAAAGTCTGTCATCATTTACTCTCCCTTCGCTTGTTCCAAACCTGTCTGTCTTTCTTTCTTTGGTTGAACAGAATAAGTGATACACTTTTTTTAAAAGATGGAAACCTGCAACCACTGACTTCGATTAGGGAAGCAATGATTATAGACATAGGTTGTACGATTATAGTCTGAGGAATAATCATGCTTTCACGGTTATCACTATTATGCATTCATTCATTTCTAAGCACTAGTAGTTTAGTAAATCACATGAAAACTCCTTACCGTTATTTACTTTTTGATGTTCAGTAATTAATACAGCACAAAATAATAATAAAAACAAACAATAGTCCATTTCTCTTTGGACTTAAACATAAGTGAAAAACGTTTGGCATTTAAACATAAGTAATAAATTTACACTGAAAATAAATGACAGAACAATGAAACAATAAATAAATAAAAATAAGAATAAGTAAAAAATGTATTTGTCTAATGTAAAGTATTTCCCTTTTAAAGAGAACAAATTTCGTCAAAGGCTGCTGAACCTCTGTCTGAAAGGCACTTTTTGATCAACTATGTTACAGAATTGGTATTTTCCTTTAGTATTTTTTTCTCTTTGGAGTAGAAATGTGTATATTCCATACAAAGTATGAAGCTGATTGGTCAGTTCTTGTCACGTGACTCATGGTGCACTCGCGGCATTCTTTTTACTGCATAGGTGGGCATGGAAAGTGTTAGCGTGGTGCACGCTGCCAATATGCACACGCAAGCCGCACGCCTCCATTAGAAATAACGAACTTGCGCACGCAAATGACGGGATATGCGAATGGCCCTTAGTTGATAGCCTCACCCATAGTTAAAATCAGCCTTTAATCCAGTGTGCGTGCATATTGTGCACAAGCTCGGAACTTCAAACTAGCGAACAGTTGGCATAACTTAGTTGCAGCAGTTTTGTTCTGTGCAGAAGCACGGTATTGAGAAGACTTTACGATAAATTAACCATGACAAATTAAAGCATGGTTAATAGTGAAATCGGTTAATCGTTTCATCCCTAACTTCAAAGTATTTGTTTTTTCCATTATGGATTTCAATGAGTTTAGGTTTTCAGCTTTCTTCAAGTATCATCTTTTGTGTTACTCAGAAATTCCCAAAAGTACACTCTAAAAATCCTGGTTGCCTTAAATTTTTAAGCTAAACCAACTTTATGAGTCCACTGAACTTATAATATGGTAAACTGACTTAAAACAGCTTGTGCAACTTATAAAATTAAGTTAGAGCATGATTAACTTGGCTTAGTAAATTACAATGACCTAAAACATGTGCTGTCAGGACTAATTGATCAAAGAATGTTTTTACAGTGTAAGTACATTTTAATTTTTGACTAAACTATCTCTTTTTATTTGACCTGTAACAAGAAAGGACATTTTTATTCTCATGTCCAAAAGTACCCCTGACTACACCATTTTTGGTAAAACACATTTTTAAGGAGTGAAATAAAATGCCAAGACCAGGAGAATGAGCACAGTGATGTTCTATTAAAAACATCTTACTGTAAGCCAGGCTCAAAACTCACATTGTTCAACATTAGCAGCTATTTGAGCTCTGACTCATTGCTGAATTAGCTGCACTGCACCGCAGACCAAAAACAATTGAATCTCTCAGACAAAAAAAACAAACTAAAGTCATGCAAAGACTTTCAGGCTCAGTATGTGTGCCTTCATCATACCCGGTGTGTGCATGTGTGTCTTCTGTTGCATGCATCATTCCCACAGACCACTTCTCTCTCTCTCTGTTACCTGCTTTTGATATCCGTCTCCGGATTCTCATCTTTGGAAAGGATGGCCATGAGTAGTTAAACGGAGAGTCTGAGTCAGAGTCCATGTTTTTAATTTTCCTCGACTGTTCCGTTCATGAACCACATAACAGTAAAAATCACCAAGGAGTTCCGCAGGAGTTTGAGAACACTTTTCCAAAAAATGCAGATTCCATAGATAAGCGCTGAGGAGATGAGTCTGCGTGTGTGTGTTTGTGAGTGTGTCAGAGAAGGTGGGCTCAGTCCTGACACTCTATACTCCCACTTTTTTTGTTGCCAGTGGAGTCAGGACTCAAACTGGACCGCGGAGAGCACGACAGAGGGATTTTCAAATGAAAGTGTCTGTAGGAATCTGAAAGGTCAGCCAAGGTTTAGCAATCATTAACCATACACGCTAATAAAACCCCATGAGGTCCTGGGATGACACACACACACCTCCCTCACTCTTTATAAACAAAATAACACAACAAACTGCAAATTCAGTGTGTAGAAAATTAAATAAATCCATAAAAATGACCAATATTGTAATACAACTTCTATCAGACAGGCATGATTCATGTATCGCCTCAAAATCAGTACATGAGCCTTGCAACACACATTCATTCATTTTAATAACAATCTCAAACCAATCCCAGAACAATAAACCACAATATAATCCAGAACATGCTCTTACATTTATGAACAGCTGTCAGAATCAAAGACTTGCTCAATTCTGGGTGTTCACCAGAACATCATCTGACATCTTGCGCTGTAATTTTATCTCAGATTCGCTTGATTTTACTGGAAAATCAGCCTGAATTCAAAACCAACTGATATTACTAACTAAACACTAACTAAAACTGAAAAACTCAACCTTACACAGACTCAAACCAACCTCAAATCCAATAAAACACAACTATATACAGAGACTCCTTTAATATCTGACAGCAGAACTCCAGCAGACACAGACCCAATTCAATTCAAGAAGTCATATCCATTAAAATTCTCAGTAACACATATTAATGCCAAAGTCTACTAGTTAGAAGACTATGTCACCACAAGCCAGGAAAAAAAGCCAGGTGAGTGTGTGTGTAGATTGATTACTCTCTGCATGTGGTGGACATTCAGACTCTGCTAGAAAAGCTCTCAGTGTGTGTGTGTGTGTGAGTGTGTCTGTCCTTCAGCAGGAACATGTGCTCCAGCAATCCAAACACCAGACTCATTCAGTCCACCAAACATCTCAAAAGCAAACCAAGTCTTACAGTTCTAAACAAAACTATGAGTTTGCTGCAGCCCAATAGCCATTCATGTCTGTGAAAAGAAAATAAATAGATGCCAAGAAAATCCTCCTTATGAAGACAAATCTCCTGATAGGTCACAATAATGTGAAATGAAATGTCTTTGTTCTTATATCCATGTTCGTTTCCTTCGCTTATGACATTGGTATTATCCATTCAGTTTAAAAAGAGTGCTTCAAAAGAGTTTGCTTCCAGCCGGCCTGCTCTTTTCTATGGAGTGTGACTCTTTTAGTCTTTCATGAAATCTGGGCTCCAACCCCAACTCTCTCCTCCCTCTGCCTCCAGAGAGTTTAGTGGCTAACCGTCTGCGTGTGAGTGACTGAGGTTGTGTTTAAAACAAGAAATGGGGGAATGATTGTTCAGAGAAAAGATGAGGAGAATAGGTTGCATATGTGAAAGTGAGCGCATTAAGTGATTGAATAATTATTGTTATTATCATGTGTACATCATTAATGTTAAAGAAAAACCAAATAAATGTGACTAAATTAAATTTTTAATCTTAGTTTAATTAATAATTTGTATATTTTCATTCATTCATTTTCTTTTCGGTTTATAGACCCTTTATTAACCTATACTGTAAATAATCTATAAATCCCTCTATAAATCTAGTCACCACAGCAGAATGAACCATCAACCACCAGCAACATATGTTTTACACAGTGGATTCCCTTCCAGCTGCAACCCATCACTGGGAAATTGTATGTTTTTGTCTTTGATATTTAATATTATTTAATTATTTCTAAAAGTAATCATTTTATCTAAGCTCAGAAAGTAGGAATTATCACTCACTGTTTGTTGAGCTTTCTTACAAACCAGCTGACAAGTTTTCCTTCTTTAAAAGAAATATACAGTACACAATAGAGAAGTTTATTTTTCCAAATAATTAACAAATCTGAGCAAAGATGCCCTGAACCTACTAAAGATCCTCTGAGGTACACATTGGTTTGTTTGGGAGAATTCAGTGAGATCATTAGGATGAGGAACACGTTCAGTGGGACGGGCTACACTTTAAAGCATCATCTTAAATGTCAGCTTTTGTGCAAGTTCAAAAATCGAAGCTTGTTAACATTCCTGCTTCCACTTTACAGTTGAAACTGTGAATGTGCGTGTGAGAGAGAGAGCCTGGATGGGTTGAGGGGGCTGGTGTCGTTTCAAAAGAAAAGAGCCCATCTTCTGTCCTCCTTCCTAAGCTATAAATTTCTCTCTTCTTCTCTAAAAGACTAAAAAACTTAACTACCTTTTGGGAACCAAAAACCAAGAACAACAGGAGCATCTGAAATCTAAAAGCACTTTTTTCTTCTTGAGTAACAATGACGAACACAGAGCAGAAGGTTGAAAAATGAGTGAGTTCAGATGACGGTGCCTGTTACTTTGTAATCATACTGTACTTGCATTATACTAAAAATAGCAGTACACTAAAAATACAAGCTGGCTGTTTTGAATGAACATCATTCTGCTTTAACCTCAAAGAATCCTTTCAAATGAAACACTTCCTTGCTCTGTTTTTCTGCCACTTCTTTGGCCAAACTGAATAACCTTAGGACCAATAAGAAAAATATAAAATATTTATATATTCAATATATATTTCTCAATAAAATGCTTCTATCATGCATCGATTTACACACACAAAACAGTAAAGAGAGACAGAGTTACACTAAAAAAAATGTTGGGTTGTTGTAACGAGCCATCAAATCAAATATTCAATAACAAATCCAATATTGGGTAAATTTTTTCAGTTAAAGTTAAATTACATTTTATGACCCAATGATTGGGTTTGTTCATACTTGACCCAATGCTTCTGAATGATGTTAAATTATGAAAAACCTCACATGGTTAAAGAGTATTTTCCTTCTCCAGTACACTATCAGTCAAACGTTTAGGGTCAGTTTCTTTTTTCATGTTTTTTTTTAAGAAACTTATTCTGTTCATCAAGGCAGCACTTAACAAAATGTAAAAAAAAATGTTAAATTGTTAAATACTTATTTATGAAATATTTATTTATTAATTATTGTATGTAGTTTCAAATGAAATGATTACTCCAGTCATTATTGCTTTTATTACCATTAATAATAATAATAATAACAACAACAACAACAACAACAACAACAACAATAATAAAAATATAACAATTAATATTAGAGTGATTTCTGAAGGATCAAGTGACTGAAGACTGGAGTAATGAAGCTGAAAAATCATCATTAAAATCAGTGAAATAAATGATTAACTTAAATGATAAACTACTTTTGAACAGTTATTTTATAGTGCAATAACATTTCACGATTTTATAATTTGTACTGTAGTATTGATGAACTAAATGCAGTCTTGGTGAGCAGGAGAAGCTTATTTTAAAACATTTAAAAATCCCACTGACCCTAAACTTTTGACTGGTAGTGTATTTAAAAATGTATATATTACATAATTTTTTTTTCTCAATAAAAATGCTTCTATCATCATTATTGATAGATTTACATATGCACAAAATACAGCAAAAAGAGGCAGAATCACACAAAAAATGTCAAATACGGACAAATCCAACATTGGGTTAATTTATTCAGTTAAAGTTCATTATATTTTATAACGGTTGAGTTTGTCCATTTTTAACCCAATGTTGGGTTAATACAAGCCAGAATAATAATTATGGGCAATGTCACATGGTTAAAAAACTAAACTAAAAAACAAAAACAAAGAGAATTTTCCTTTCACAGTCCATGACCTTTTCGAACATCATTGCATATCAATACCTAAATTTCAAAACACTTATCTTTTAAATTCCATGTTAAAGATCTAGCGAGCTTCTCACAAATACAAAATGAGGCATACGGCTGTTCCAAACAACCACATAACTGAATTACAATATGCTGCCTGCTATAATACCTTCTTTTAAAAAGCCTTTGGCAGATTTTAATGCACCACATTAGCTCAGAGAGATATCAAACCCAAGATGACACAACAGAACAGAATCACAGAAACTTTGATCAAAATGGAAAATTCAAATAATTATTTTACCTATTTTTAAAATTATTAACAGATCACATCATAAACCTTGCTACATGCTAACATCAAATTCCATAGCAATTAAGCTTTACTGTGAAACAACATTTAAGTACAATACAATCGTACTGTACAATGACTCAAATGCTGCTGTCATTGAAGTCAATCGTTCACTTATAAGGTTCCAAAACTAAATAAATACTATTTTCAGTTCAGCAAAACACTGGGCAACATAAGAACAACACTGTTCAAAAATGATGTTCATCAGAACAAAAATGTAGGTAGCATGATCGCCTCACAGCAAGAAGGTCGCTGGTTCGAGCCCCAACTGGGTCAATTGGCATTTCTGTGTGATGTTTGCATGTTCTCCTCCAGTGTTCCTGTTTCCCCCACAAGTCCAAAGACATGCGCTATAGGTGAATTGGGTAAGCTAAACTGTCCATAGTGTATGTGTGTGGGGGTGTTTCCCAGTGATGGGTTGCAGCTAGAAGAGCATCCACAGCTGGATAAGATGGTGGTTCATTCTGCTGTGGTGACCCCTGATTAAAAGGGACTAAGCCGATAAGAAAATGAATAAATGAATGAATGAATGAATGAATGAATGAATGAATGAATGAATGAATGAATGAATTAGTAGCTCTGTCAGCACCAATAGCCTAGTGGTTAAGTGCGCCAACATATAGCACCGTGGTGCTCACGGCGACCCAAGTTTGTTTCCCAGCTCGAGGTCCTTTGCCAACCCTTCCCCTCTCTCTGCTTCCAATACTTTCCTGCCTGTAACCTCCACTGTCCTATCAAAACTAAAGGTAAAAATCCCCTTAAAAAAATATTGCAATGCTCTACTCTAGTCTATGCTGTCACGCAATCCTTTAGAATTCCTTTTCATTTGTTGATTTCTGCTCATTTCTTACTATATAATTATCAATATTGCAAACAGACGTGCAGCTTGATATCCAAGTGTAAACAAACAGTGATTTTTTTTTTTATCTAGACCAAAATTTCAGCCTTTGACCTTTGAACGCAAAATAAAAGCATTAATATTTCCCCCAAAAAAAGAAATTAATAAATTAAAGGATGAATGCTCGGGAAAATATTAAATGAAAAGCAACCATGGCATAAAACAAACACTCACACCATTTGTAGAAATAAGCACAGCAGTAATGTGTACCTGAATTAAACATGCTTAGATCTTCATCCTCCTCATCCAGACAGAGCACAAGCTGTTCTTCAAAGACCTGAAAAGGCAGGCAACAAAAACATTCACACACCGCAACTGAAACACTTTCAAGAACAAAAACAAACCAAAACAAGGAGCACTGCTTTGAACATCTGTGCACTAGAAAAGAAGGCAAAACAAGAGCAGCAGATATAACAGCTCTGAAAAAAGATTAAGTGATCTATTAGTGTGGCTCTGATTCCAGGAATTGATTTAGACACACACAAATGACTCCACTCACACTATCAACCAATGTCTGGTCCTCGATTTTGAGAGAGTTGTTCAGGTCTAAGGGAGCAAAAACAACAAAAACAACATAAGAATCAATTTCCACTTGAACACAGTTGCAGCTTGAGTAGATCATAAACATTCTCAGCTAGAAAAACAAGCACACACACACGCATGTATGTTGGAAAACTGAGGCAGCAAACGCCACACTGTGGTGACAGGAAGTGTCTGTATCTTAAGGTCAAAGGGTCACAAGACCTGCTGAGTCTCCTTCCATCAACACAACAAGCAATCTTTTTATAGAATTTACATCATGGCATATCTTCTCAATTAGTCTATAACTGTAGGCAGAGTATTTATCTCGTGTTGTCCTCTCTAACCCCTCCCAAATATATAGTGTCTCTGTCTCGGCCCACCCAGGAGGAATGTGTCTCCTCATACTGGACATGTTTGGGAAACCAGCCGGAGGTCCCTCACAAAGACTGCTCTGTGTGTGTGTGTGTGTGTGTGTGTGTGTGTGTGTGTGTGTGTGTGTGTGTGTGTGTGTGTCTGTGTTAGTTTATGTGTACTTCTCATCCCACATTCTACCACAATGTCCTCCTGACTGAGCCAAATTCATCCAATGTACTCTAACAACCCTGCCAGACCTAACTCACAGTGACAGACAGAGAGAGAGACAGAGAAAGAGAGATAGTGAGTCTGAGTTCTTTCGGATCGCTGGGGTCATAAAGAGGGAAAGGATCTAGAGACAAACAGAAAAAGAAAAAGTGGAATAACAGAAGGACTGGGGTTAAGTGAGAGCCGGAGGGGAGGAAAATTGGTCACATCAGCAGGATGAAACGTGATCATATCTTGGCGAGCGCAAAATGTAGAAACAAGTCATAAAATAAACCCAAGACAGGAGTAAAACCAAGTGAAAAATAATAATATCAGCATTATTGCCAAAAGGAATCCTGTGGAGTTTAAATTCCCACCACGCGGCTTATGTCTGATTTCCAGAAATCCACAAATATCGGTTGAAATCTTAGACTGTAGCTGAAAATATTCGCTTAACAGTTGGATGCGGTTCATGACTGCTAACAAGGGCAAAAAATATGCTCTTCAGTGCATCCCAATTCACAGAGAATAAAAGAACCCATAAGGTGATGGTCGGATGTTGGGCAGCATTAGGCTGTCTTTAAATGTCTTTCATGGTAGTTTATTTGTTTCTGTCACCTCTGGTTTGTTGGGAATTTGCCCAATTCAGTATTTAGAATTGCATCAGCCATTAAGCCACAGAGCACTCTGGTTGGGTTTTTAGATATGAATCAGAGCACGAGAACCAAGACCAAACTGATGAAACCAAACAGATGATGCAATTCATGATGGAAAGAAGCCGACTGTCACTTTGTTGTATTTCTTAAATACTTGGTAATTATATGGATTGTCAGATTACGTCAGGATTGTCCGATTATCCATTAAAAGAATTGTTTGCATGAGCAAATGCCTGCCTGGTGAGCAAGAAGTACTGTGAAAATAATATGTAAACACTTCTTTGTTTATAGTATGTGTGCAGCACTAGTTCCAGCTTCCTTTTGTGGAATGACAATACAGATACTGCCACTTGTGGGTATAGAAAGATACATCCGCTCACACGAGTGCAGAAATCATCTGATTAGTGTGTTCAATAGCACAGTCAGTTTTCCTCATTTTTAGTTCTTTAAAGGGGACCTAATTTACCCCTTTTACGAGATGTAAGATAAGCCTTAAGTGTCTCCAGAATGTGTATGTAAAGTTTCAGCTCAAAATACCCATCAGATTATTTATTATAGCCTCCAGAATCTGCCCATTTTGGTGTCCGACTACATTGTAACTGTTTTTGTAGCCTGTGGCTTTAAATGCAAATGAGCTGCTTCTCCTTACCCACCGCTCCAACGTGTGTGTCTGCTTCTCAGCGTGCGTTACGTCAGATAAACAGCACAGTGACAGAGACGGACTCGGATGAAGCTGAAATTCAGTTCATTTGTCAAAAATACCAAGTAAGTTTATTTGATGTATTTGTGGTGGAGTTTATTCAAGCCTTTCTGAAATGATGAGTCTCACACAAATGCTGTTTGCAGTACACACACATGCACGTTTACTGACACCATGTCAGGAGGCTGTGGTGATTATAGCGGTTAAGAATTACATAATGATTTAACTGTCTTTGTTATCAACATGCTCTGCTTTAGAAATGTTTTGAACTTATAAAACTTATGAAAAAAGCTCAGAGAGTTGTAACAAATATTTTATTAAAAGTTTATTTGCAAAAGAATCAATTCGGTGGGGGGGGGGGTGAAACCACACTCCTACGTTACGTTGCGGTGGGCCTCAAATTTACTGGGATTTGAGTCCTATTTTAACATCAGGTACTTAAAAAAATTTTAATTTGGGGGGGGGGGGGATTTATATCACTCCAATATGACAGAGGGCACACAATACATGCACACAGACCTGTCCAAACAGCTTACAAACTTAAAGTGAAGAACTCCAGAAAACTTTTACACTTGTGTTTTCTGATAAAAGTACTGATGAAAAAAGTTAAAATACCCGGCCAAAAGGTTTAGTTTTATTTGGTCATGCTCATGATTACATCAAAACATTGTGCACGATCTTATGTGTTGGTCTTCTTTGCGAAATCTTATCTTGACACCTGCTGTCTGGATCCAAGCCCCATACAATCACAATTTTGCATAATTTTTTCCAAGCTCAAGTTCACCAAAGCTAATTTACTGACTACTGTATGGTTTGTTTAATAGCAATGAAAAACACAGAACGCCTGTATTACGACTAGTCAGACTACCTGTCAGTGCAAACTCCTGGCAAAGTGTCAATTGGTGTATAAATCAGTGAATGAGCTCTGCTTACCGGCATCACATTCATCAGATCTGTGCACGCTGCCCTCAGACAGCTCACTCAGTCGCCGCACCTGTAACACGTGTCAGACTGTCAGGACTGATACAGAATTACATTTGTGTTTGGCACTGGAGAGATGAAGATTTGAGCTGTGAACAATTTACAAAATGGTAAAGCAATCGCTGTAATACTTGTGTCATACATCGAGTCAGATGTCAGCCGAGAAGTTGGTGTTGCATTTGTGGTCAGTGATTTGAGTTTATACAAATGTGAAATATTTTTGTTACAAAAACACCTCAATAAACTTTACAAGACAACCATGGTGGTGTATGGGTTAGTTTTACGATGGATTTATGCGCTTTTGGAAGCATCAAAGAAGGGCCACTGAAAAACACCATTATACAGCAGGGAAGGACCAGGATAAAATAAATTTAAAAAAAACTCAGGCTGTGTTTGTCTAAAAGAAGAAAGTTATAAACGTCAAAAAAGGCTTGAGGGTGAGTCAATTATTGGGTAATTTTCATTTTTAGGTTAACCATTCCTGTAAGGTTCAACTATTTATGCTCACTTATCTGCTAATGCGCATAAACATTGGATAACCTGTTTGCAATCATAATTTAACTTCACAGTTAATATGAAAATTAGTGGTCCATAAGATTTTTTGTGAGACATTAAATACTTTACTCAAAAAAGTCATACACAACAGATTATTGAAGAATCTTGAAAAAAAAATAAATAAATAATAATAATAAAAAAAAAATAATAATAAAAGAAAAAAAAAAAAAGAAAAAAAAAAAAAATCACAATTTTCACAAAAATTTACATCAGCACACGGTAGAACTTTAGTTTAGGTCACCATTCATGCTATTACCTACTAGTTTATTACCTGCCTATTATTAAAATATTAACTGTTAGTAGTTATAAAGTACAGTATGTACAGTATCTACATTATTCTACATTATTCTAATCCCACCCAAAACCTAAACCCAACTTCTACCTTATTAACTATTAATAAACAGCTAATTCGTAGTTTATTAAGCTAGTAGTGTTAGTTAATGGTTTGTTAATACTGTTAATTGGGTCCTAAACTAAACTGTTACCCAAAAAAAAACCTGCAAATCAGCATATTATAATGATTCTGAATAAGGCTGTTCAATATTGGAGAAAGCCAACATTGAGATATTCTGTTTTTCTGCGAGATACACTGTTAGAAAATTAAACAACGCCACCAGTTAATAGAAATTAATTTATTAGCTCTATTTGGAAAAAAATCCTTATTTTGGAATTATGCAGGGGATGATTTTATATGTGACTGCATCTGCATAAAAGATAAACAAATTGCCTGTATGTAGAAATACAACTGAACAAAGATACACATAAAATAGATTTATGTTTTTCTGGGGAGTCTATTGCGGATATGCAAAAAAAATTGGTAACACTTTACAATAAGGTTGTATTAGTAAATATTTGTTAATGCATTTACTAACATGAACAAAACATTTGCTACAGTATTAATTCATGCTTGTTAATGTTAGTTTATGTAAATACAGTTGTTCATTGTTAGTTCATGTAAACTCACAGTAACTCATTAACTAATGTTAACAATGAATTAGTAATTTAATAACGCATTAGAAATTGTTGATTAATAACTTTGATTAATAAATGCTGTACAAGTATTGTTTATATTTAATTCATGTTAGTAAATACATTAAGTTACACATGATGAAACGTTGTTGTAAAGTGTGATCAGAAAATGCATATATTGTGGAGGCCTTTTTCTCAATGATCATGTGAATAACTAAGCATTACGAACACTGAAATAAACCGTAATTTTTAAATATATTAAAACAGAAACAGATCATTCAAATGTGTAAAAATTTAACAAAATTAGCATATTTTTTATACCATAATAAATGGTATCGTAAATAAGTGCAGCTTTGGTGAGCGTAAGAGACTTACAAAAACATTTGTAAAAATTCTAACAACTTCCGAATGGTAATAGATATACACTTATAATACTATGTATAATTAGAGCATAAACAGTTTTGAGAAACATCACCGGAGGATGATTTACAGCACTTGTAATCTCTGTGGTGATCTTGCACTGTCTGCCAGCAGTTGTTATATGAGAAATACCAGTCTGCCGCTCAAAGCAATACCAGTAAACGATACTGTTAACTGTAATAAAAGTTTCCAAAGTTATGACTCAAGTCATTTATAGGCTCATAAAACTCTGTTTCACACATCATTCTCCTGTAACTTACTCTTAGGGGGTTTATTTCTAGATGGCTGATGAAAAATGTGTGAGAACTTTTGGGTTTTTTTACCTGAGGGCATAAAATACTTTAAACTATCCAAGGCAAGCACATAAAATAATCATAATGAAAAATAAAAGAAATGTAGATGGAATACACAGCTGATTTTGAACTATTTTTAATAACTGTAAAAGAGAAAGTGGTATTAGTGTAGATAGTGTAGTGACACGAGTCGTTCACGAGTCTATGCTAATCAGGTCTACATCAACTAGGGACCGAGCACCAGTGGTATGTAGGCCCTATTGGAATTGCTCTGTTTTTTGTTTTTTTTATTATTATTATTTTTGTTTATTTATTTATTTTATATTGTTATTATTCTGCCCCTAATCGAGGGAATTTTGAGGGTCTGAACATGCTCGAAAACTCATGAAACTTTGCGCACACACCAGAAGTGGTGAAAATTATTGTTTGATATAGGTTTGAGAAGTGGGTGTGGAAATATGGCTCTACAGCGCCAGCTATAAACATTTGATGAAGTGGCCTTCCGGCTAAGTTTCTTGCACACATGTGAAAATTTGTCTACATATCAACCATTCCAAAACTACAACAAAAAAAAAGTTTCTTGGAGCGAAATCTGAAACCCAACAGGTAGGATATTATTAAGTTTTTGCCATTTCCAGGCATTGTATTTTAACGAACTCCTCCTAGGCATTTTATATTCACTATCTGAATGATGGACAGATTAAGAAAGTTTGAAAAACCAGTTCAAAAACATGAAAAAAAAAGAAAAAAGAAAAAAAAAATGGATTACAAAAACTTGAAAAATGAAATAAAATAAACTAGAAAAGTAAAGTTCGTAGACAAACTTTATGGTGGCTTGAGAAAGCCTAGTCTGAAAGTTTGAAGTAGTTTTGAAGAAGTTGAAACATCCGTACAACAGTTGTAACAGTTGGCTCAGATAGATAACTACATATGTTAGCATGTTTCTAGGATGGATTGGCTAGGGTGTTCTGAGTGGTTGCTAAGGTGTTGCTAGGGAGTTCTGAATGGTTGCTCGGAGGCATTGCTAGGGTGTTTTAAGTAGATGCTAAAGTGTTGCTAGGCAGTTGCAAAGTTGTTCTGAGTGGTTGCTAGGCAGTTGCTAAGGTGTTTTGACTGGCTGTTAAGGTGAATATAGGCGGTTGCTAAGTAGTTAATAGGTGGTTGCTAGGCGGTTGCTAGGGTGCTCCAGGTAGTTGTTAAGGTGTTGCTAGGTGGTTGCTAGTGAATTCTGAGGTTGCTAAGCGGTCACTAAGGCATTGCTATGCGGTTGCTATGGTATTTTGAGTAGTTGCTAAGGCATTGTTAGGATGTTTGATGTGGTTGCTAAGATGCTGCTAGGTGGTTGCTAGGGTGTTCTGAGTAGTTGCTAAGGCGTTGCTAGGTGGTTGCTAGGGTGTTCTATGTGGTTGCTAAGGTGTTGCTAGGGGGTTGCGAAGGTGTTCTAAGTGGGTTTAAACCAGGGGTGTACAAACTTGGTCATGGAGGGTTCTGCATAGTTTAGCTCTAATTCCCATCAACACACCTGCCTGGAAGTTTTTGTATACCTAGAAAGAGCTTGATTAGTGGGTTCAGGTATGTTTAATTGGGGTTGGAATTAAAATATGCAGGACACTGGCCCTCCAGGACTGAGGCACCCCTGGTTTTATCAAAATAAATAACAGATTTCATATAGGGGCCTTATATAAGTGACACTGAAATTATCAGCGTGCTGAAAGTGTGCTATACATAAACACTCCTTTATACACATCTACACACATTCGGCAGCAATATAAATACAGGCACTATGTGCATTTTGCTTGCTAAGCATCAAATGCATTATAAAAGTTGCTTTGGAATATAAACAGTAACAGCCACAATCAGTCTCAAAAAAGAGATTATTTAGGAACATTTTAGAAGGTTTTTTTGGTCTTTTTTACTAAAAAACTAAATCCAAATATTAGTTAAAGATCTAGTTCTCCAAAATTGAAAATTCTGCAATTATTTACTCATCCTCCACTTGTCTCAAACCTGTTTGTTTCCTCTGTTGAACATAAGATATACTGAAGACTTGACTTCCACAGTATATATTTTTGCTCCTACTATGGATGTCAATGGCTGCTATTTTTCAGCATTCATCAGATTACCTTCCTTTGTGTTTAACAGAAGAAAGAAAAGGTTAGAACCTCTTGAGTGAGATTAAATAGTGAGAAATTTTTCATTTTTGACTGAACTATCCCTTTATAACAGTCATTTGTTATTGTCTATTGTTTGTGTCTTTTTCCGCTCTGTTCTTTAACTAATAATAACCACGAGCTTTCAGTGTTCTTTAAATATCTGTAAAGACAGGAAACAAAGAAAGAGTTTCCTTGAAAAATGAGCATGTAAACACAGACTCACCCGTGTGAGTATATCCGGCTCTTTGCTCTTCTCTCTGTATAGCTGGATGCTGTTTTCTACATCTATCAGAGTCTGGTGTCTGACAGTCAGACTAATGGAGTCGGTGACGGGGCAGATTCTGAGCTGCTGAGAGCCGTCAGTCCATATCTGACACATCCACACTGGCCTCAGTGCACTGCCACTGGAGGAGCTGATCATAACACAATCATGAGACTCTGCTCTTACTGTACATCGAATCACTGATTAATGGATCTAATTATAGTGTATTGTGTTAGGCTGGAAGAAATGACTCACTGTGTTAAAGCAGTGATGAGCGTCGGGTCTCCGTGTTTCTCAGCCAGCACTACAGGAGTATGTCCTTCCTCATTGGCAATGGAAATCATCATCTGACCGTCAAACTCTTGGAGAAGGAAGTGAGTGAGGTGGGGGAAGCCCAAACGCATGGCCACATGTAGAGGAGTTTCCATGGGAAGAAGAACTGAAAGAGGCAGAGTAAATGATCAAGACCCAAGTATTGTTTTTCAAATAAGACATGCAGGATTTTTTTACTGATCTGATTTAACTCAAATTCAACTGAAAAGGGAGAGTTTTTGTTAAGTTGCTAAAACAAAATGCTATTTGAGGGCATAAACATCACAGGAGTATTAGTATGTGTCGATACTGCGATTTGTAATGATTGTGTGTCATGTCTTTTAGTGATGCATGACAATTGATGCAAGTTCTCTTTAATTACAGCCAGGAAATTAGTCAACTGTATGTCTTCTCTACTATATACAGTGGTTTGAGGTTCTCCCACTATACACTAATATATAACTATTTTAAAGTACTTTACACTATGCAGAAGACAGAATAATCTCTTATGTAAAAGAATATAAGAAAATAATTGTATTTTATACACATTTTTTGCACATTACATTTCTATTTACCTGTATACATAGAAAAGAGGAACTACTACACAAAGTTTAGTTCTTGTTCTTAAAAAATATTTTCAAGAGAGCCTTTAGCCATTTGCTAAAAATGAAAAATTCCAAGACAGTCCCTAGATTTAGGTCGTCAAATATAATAATACTAATAATTATTATTATTACTTCCTAATTATATTATTTACCTAGTTTGTACATTTATATTAATCATATACGCAATGCTCAGTTGATTGGATAACAAAAAGTTGTTTGTTTGTTTGTTTGTTTGTTTGTTTGTTTGTTTGTTTGTTTGTATGGATGCACTAAATATGGATGGATGGATGTATGCACTGAATATGGATGGATGGATGGATGGATGGACGGATGCACTGAATGTGGATGGATGGATGCACTGAATATGGATGGATGGATGGATGGATGGATGCACTGAATATGGATGGATGGATGTATGTATGCACTGAATTTGGATGGATGGATGGATGCACGCACTGAATATGGATGGATGGATGGATGGATGCACTGAACATGGATGGATGGATGCACTGAATATGGATGGATGGATGTATGCACTGAATATGGATGGATGGATGGATGGATGGATGGATGGATGGATGCACTGAATGTGGATGGATGGATGGATGGATGGATGGATGGATGCACTGAATATGGATGGATGGATGGATGGATGGATGGATGCACTGAATATGGATGGATGGATGTATGTATGCACTGAATTTGGATGGATGGATGGATGGATGGATGGATGCACGCACTGAATATGGATGGATGGATGGATGGATGCACTGAACATGGATGGATGGATGCACTGAATATGGATGGATGGATGGATGGATGGATGCACTGAATATGGATGGATGGATGGATGGATGAATGGATGCACTAAATATGGATGGATGAATACACTGAAGATGGATGGATGGATGGATGGACTGAATATGGATGGATGGATGCACTGAATATGGATGGATGGATGGATGCATGCACTGAATATGGATGGATGGATGAACTGAATATGGATGGATGGATGCATGCACTGAATATGGATGGATGGATGGATGGATGGATGCACTGAATATGGATGGATGAATGCACTGAATATGGATGGATGGATGCACTGAATATGGATAGATGGATGAACTGAATATGGATGGATGGATGCATTGAATATGGATGGATGGATGGCTGGATGCACTGAATATGGATGGATGGAAAGCCTTTAAATAAGCTCATCAAATGACTGAGACGGCCATTCATAAACATGGTAAAGTGACAAGTAAATATGGCATGCATTTTGCACATGGTCTCTGTAACATATAAAAGAAGGAATGAAATACTGAGAGAAAATAATGGGAATCAGCTTGTTGGATGATTTGAGAGAAAGAAAAATAAAAAGGTATTTAATACGAACTGTAATTAAATAACAATAAATGTGGTTGATGGTTTTAATAGTGTTTGTGCAAATGCACATTTGTGGACGTGAAACAAAACCTGCTTTTCTAGTTATCACAATTCTCAAACTCAAACACAAGTTCAAAAGGATCTCCATAAGCAATCAATTCATCTTCGCATGAATGAAGTTCAGGAGGTTCAGGATACAATGAATCTATTGCATAAAGCAGTAGGTGTAGGATTATTTTCTTTGTCTGCTTCAGTGGAACTGAGGACATATTATTTGGTGTTGACAAAAGTAAAGAGGGGACTCCAAAACCTGACTGGTGTGTTTGTGAAACCCAACACACAATACACAACACAACACAAAACAAACTGATTGAACAGATGTCTGTTTTGATTGAAATGTGTAGCGTCAGTGAGATGAAGCAACACTTTCAGAGCAAAATCGCCCTGCTCTTGGTTTACAATTTCTGCAAGTGCATCACTTACATATTTTGCAAGACGACACAGAAACTGGACCAGTTCTTTGTTTTTGAGATAAAGGCCTGCTGTTGCTTGATTTGCTTTTCTTGATTTGTTTTCATAGGAATGCAGTCACTTTAAAGGATTGGATAAACACATTTCTATCCAATATGAGTTGTTTTGATATGCACAGAACAGTAATAATGTTTGTGGGATAAGCTGCTGTTCAATCCCCTTTGAGGAGCACAAATGTTGTTAAAGAGTGTCGTTAATTGAGGCTGACATGCTGCTCCTCAGACAAAGCAATGAAATGAGCACTAATTCAGCTGTGCAATTTACTGCAAACAATCGCTAGTGTTATGTAAGAGGCCCCATGGGCACTAGAGACATTCTTTAAATCTTTTTCCCTTCTCACTGTTCAAGAAATTAGTTAATGTCCCATGATGGAATGGGCACAGTATCCATTCCCATGAGTTAGCACTCCTCACTGTAACTGTTCCTTTAAAAAAAAAAGTATTTGTATAAAACATCAATGTACAATCCAATAATTTATAACTAGAATTTACAAACAAACATGTGTCTAATATGTTTTAAATAGTCTATTCTATCAGCAGTATTTAGGTAATATAATTTAAATGGCTATGTAAAAATGAGCTCTAAAATGGGTCTAACAAGACTAGTAATTTCACTGCTCGGTACATTAGCCTAGATCACTGTTTGTTTATATTGTCTGTCAGTCACATGGAAAGCATACTCCTAATACTCATACTGATTATCTGATCTCATGCAAGAGAGCTTCCTTAAACTGGAAATCCTCAAATCACAAGGAAAAAAAATCTAATGTACTCAGAATGTTGACATTATATTATATTATATTATATTATATTATATTATATTATATTATATTATATTATATTATATTATATTATATTATATTATATTTTATTTAGGGCTTGACATTAGCATTATATTTTATTTTATTTTATTTTATTTTATTTTATTTTATTTTATTTTATTTTATTTTATTTTATTTTATTTTATTTTATTTTATTTTATTTTATTTTATTTAGGGCTTGACATTATATTATATTATATTATATTAAATTATATTAAATTATATTATATTATATTATATTAAATTAAATTAAATTAAATTAAATTAAATTAAATTAAATTAAATTAAATTAAATTAAATTAAATTAAATTAAATTAAATTATATTATATTATATTATATTATATTATATTATATTATATTATATTAAGGGCTTGACATTAGCCTGCTCCCGCTAGCCACTTTGGCTGGTTGAAAATATTTTTTAAATTGTAGTTTTCTTAAAAGCAGGGTTTGTCAATAAGGATGGACCACTTTTCGTGCAAATGTGATCTTAGAATCAAGAAGCAGTACGACTGTCAAAAATTGTGTTTGCGCAAGCAAAATTGAATAATCAAATGTAAAATAATACTGCATAGTCTCTGTTGTATAAATAATTTCAATAAAATTAACCATTATTGATTATAATTATATATATATTATAATTATAATTACGCAATTGGTAGTTTTTAATGCCTGAATGCTTTAGAAATCCTCATGCGGTCACAGGACTCAAAAATGGGTGCAAATGATGAATTATAATTCATCATTTCATTGATATTGCTCACATTGCGATATCGATGCTGAAACGATATATTGTGCAGCTCTACAACTGATGGTGGTACAATTGATTTTTTTTTAGCAAAATTGTGCTAATCCGAGATATATCCAGCTGCAGACCTGTTAGTGGGCAAACCATATATGGTAAATCACGGATCAGTCTTCTTCTATTTTTTCTTGTTTAACGATGACTAACTCCTTAGGAGCATTATCGCCACCTACTGAATTTCACAAATATGGTGATCGAGACCGCCCGTGCTACGATTATCATTCATTAGACTGTGAACAGTTTAGGGTTTCCCATTTCCATCATTATTTCATTATTATGTTGTAATGATCATTTTAACAACTGTGCAGTTTTGGTACTCAAATTAAGTAAATAAAAATAATTGGTTAAAAGACTTATGACTTTATTCACATATCCACATACACAAAGAAAACATAATCGACCATCTAATTGTAGGATTTAGTGTAATAAATTAATTCAGGATCTTAATGTTGTTATACTTAATTAAAATAGTCTTATTAACAGTTAATTTGTTTGTATTACTATATTTGTTGCAACTATAATTACCACAAATTACCAGTACTTCATAGTTTAAAAACAAAACGATATACTGCTTACTATAAATTAGTATAGTATTTAATGTGGGGAAACATGAATGAAAAAGTTATTAGAAAATGAAGCAAATAAATACTATTCAATCGCTGCAGTAAAATATAGTGTTATGCATTTATTAAATGTAAAAAGATTTGTATTACATATAAAGATGTATTATAGCCTATACATATTAACTTGCTATTTCCTTCATTACAATGAATCTGTTATAGAAACTTAAACGTTTACATATCTCTGAAAAACGCTTCAGCAAGGCCAGCAAATAAGTATCTGCTATATTGACTTTGTCATTCATAAATGATTGTGCACTAGTCTTACTTGCCTAAAATGTATGTTAATTAGACTGGTTTTATTTATTATTTTATTTACTTATTTTTTTCTGATCCTAATAATCCGATCCATGATTCAAAATTCATAATTTGACTGAACCACGAGTTTTGTAATCCATTGCATCTATTATATTATATTATATTAAATTATATTATATTATATTATATTATATTATATTATATTATATTATATTATATTATATTATATTATATTATATTATATTATATTATATTATATTATATTATGCACAAATTGAAGGTGGTGTAAATTGACCCAAATGTACTCAAAACCTCTAACCTTGATGAGGCTTATAGGTGAATACAAAACACTATTAGTTAGAGTTACTCAGTTGTAACTAAAGTGCTATGAATTTAACCCTGTGGTTCACTAATGAGCCATAACAAACACTCTGCTGAGCTTCATACATCTAAAACCATCCAAAATTAGAAAGCTGATCGCAAACCCAAATAGATAATGCGTTTAGCTCGTTGCTCATACAGCCCATTCAAACTATATTTTAAATAGCAATGGCATATTAGAAAAGATCAAAAAAAGGTCTAAAAACTTCAGAAAGGTGATCCATGTTTCCAAAACACAGATCACATGAATAAAACAGTTGAAGTCAGAATTATTAGACTTCAGTAATAATTAGCCTGTATATTTTTCCCCTAATTTTGCTTTAACGGAGAGAAGTTAACACATCTCTAAACATAGTAGCTTTAATAACTCATTTCCAATAACTGATTTCTTTTAGACTTCCGAAAGATCCCTTAGGTCCTCTGCTCAGCTCCTGTTCCTAAATCCCACTTGAAAACAAAAGGAGACAGAGCCTTCTCAATCTATGCTCCAAAATGTTGGAACACATTACCTTTAGAAACTAGAGCTTCTACTCTAGATTAAGTGTTTTTAAAAAAATCTGTCAAAACCTACATCTTCTCTCTGGCCTATTAATAGAAATTCATTTTTTAGACTATTTAGACTATTTTTTTTTCTTTTTTTTTTTCTTTTTTTTTATTTTATTGTAGCATTTATTGTCCTGTCTCTTAAATTGATTATTATTGTTGCCCTGTTTGTGAAGCACCTTGGTCAACATTCATGTTATTTTAAGGTGCTATATAAATAAAGTTGACCTTGACCTTATATCTTTACCAAGATCGCAGTACATGACACTTTATTAAATATTTACAAAATACTAGTATTATTCAGCCTTTCTGCAATTTAAAAGCTTAACTAGGTTGATTAAGTTAACTCTAGGTAAGTTAGTGTAATGTTGCATTTGCAGGTATGTGTGCGTCTCTCTCTCTCTCTCTCTCTCTCTCTCTCTCTTTCTTTTCTTCTGCACAGGCCCCGCCCTAATTACGCAGACAACATGCCCTGGGATTGGCTGGAGTGACCAAGGGCGTCTTTAAAAAAGGGAAAACGGGTGTGGGGCGCAAGAGTGAGTTGGTTGGCGTGGTGATTTTGCGTTTGGTGTGATAACAAATTATATAGTTGCTAAGTGTTTTTCCATTTTGATGTGTGTGTAAATTTAGACTTTTGTTTGTCGTTTCTCTATCCGTGTCCAGTGTTCTTTTATGTTACGTCCTTGACCCTAGACCAGGGTCGTAACAGTAATTATCAGTAGACAAATAATTGTATCACGGTGGTTTGTTCTGTAGACAAGGGGGTTTAATAATATTGACCTTAAAACAGTTTTAAAAATTAAAAACTGCTTTTATTCTAGATGAAATAAAACAAATCAGACTTTCTCCAGAAGAAAAAATATTATCAGACATACTGTGAAGAATTCCTTGCTCTGTTAATCATCATTTGGGAAATATTTGAAATTTACAGGAGGGCTAATAATTTTGACTTCAACTGGGGTTGTAGGGCTTTGAATTCCTCTTCTTGCCTGATATTACCCAAGTAGTTTGAAGACTTCTGACTAAATAGACCAAATCTTTTTTGTATATACATATCAGAGTCTTATGTAGACAGGTTAGAAGTAGTTTTATCAGTGTGTAACAGTGTAAATGACTGACCTTGCTTCTCCTGTTCAGCCTGGCTGTCCCATCCCAAAAAGTGCAAGTTAGCCAAGGCCTGTGTGACTTTTTCATCAACAGAACTGTGTTGCTCTGGATTAAACTCCTCCGTTCCTGAAACTTCCCTCTGGCTTAAATTCCCCTGTTCGCAAACATTGAGCCCTTGTTCTGTCTCTGCAAGGCTCTCTAACTGAAGCAATCCCCCTTGCGGATCACAAACACCATCTGTTCCATGCTGGCCAGTCTGTTCTATATGGTTTTTCTCAGAGAAAACCTTTTTCTTTGGGCATAATTTCTTTAGGATGTCCTGATGGCTGCTGGATGTCAAGGCTTCAAAGTTCATCAGCTGCTCCGCCACTTCTTGCACCTCATCCCGAACGTACTGCAAAGAGAGCTTTCCTGAATGGCAGAAAGGGCTGATGGGACTTTTGCTATCCCTTGTGCAGTGGTAGACCTCCACGGATAATTTTTCTGGAAAAATGTGACCTTGATGGAGAAAAAGTGAGCGGTTAGTTAAGACAGCTGTGTGATCTGAATAAACTGCTGATGACATGATCATTTTTTTTCCATTGACAAGCAAATAAAGTTTATATAATTATTATATAAGTTTATATAATTATAATTATATACAGTGCTCAGCATTTATGAGTACAACCTATTTTGAAAAGGAACATTTTTATTCATTTCTCAGTGAATATGGTTAATATATATTGGTGCTTTTGAACAAAACAGGTTTATTAAACAGATATATTTATTAAAATTATATTTTAGTCACAGAACATCTTTAGAAATGAAAAGATAATACATTAAATTCATGCAAAACATTGCCAAAAAAAAATACAAACTAGAACATTTCAACAAAAATGTACATATTTTTTGTTTCTCTTGATTTTTGCTCTTTTTAAAATGTTATTTAATATTTTCCCTAACATATAAACTTGGGCTACTAATTTTTGAACCATTATTGTAAGTTATTTTATTAGATAAGCTTCAGATTTGGCTTCAGTACTGACTAATCTAATGTATATGCTCAAATTTAATATGGTAAAGCTTTCTATAGAAAATATTAATTTAAATTAGAGATTTGTGGGGGGTGTACTCATATATGCTGAGCACTGTACATGTATATATTTTGCCATATATACACAAATATTAGCTACTGTGGCTATACTAAATTTACTAGGTATGTCTGAGTAAAATCTGAATATGGGTTTTATTTTAACTGTCAGAACATTTTCCCCAATTTAAAATGAAAAATAATATATTAAAATAACAATAAATAATCAGTGTTTTTTTCAGTGTAAATTCTTTAAATAATTTGTTGTGACTGAAAATGAACTCAAAAATGAGTTTCAAATATTGCATTCTTACCTCTTTTGTAGATAAAAGAAAATGTTTTGTGTTTTCTAAAAAGGAATAAATACATGTCTAAAAACATGGCATCTCTTTTGATATGTTGACCAATTGTAATGTTATGTTCTAAATGACAACATTTTATTTTACTATAAATAGTAAATTCAGAGAAACTGCATAGTTATGCGAAGTGGTCTAGGCTTCTGCAGGTCTCAAATTTTCTTGTTGCAATTAATTGCATACATTTTTATCACAGCATATGGTATTATCACAATATTGACATAATACTTCAAAATACTCAGTGTATTGCTTTCCAAATGCATTTTAGTAAAGTAAAAAGGATGATAAAGTACAATATGTTACAATAAAGTCTCATTAGTAAATGTTAGTTAATGCATTCAAATCAACAATGAGAAATTTTGAGGCATATAAAAAAAAATTAAAAAAATATGAATTTTATTAGTTTATTAGTAACTGCACCTTAGTGCTAAGCATCTATGCTCTAACCACTAGGCTATTGGCGTCAATAGTTATTTACTCAATTTAATAAAATTACACTTTTGATTTTAATGTGTTCTCAGGCATTAACTAAAAAATTAACATCGCCAGATTATTAAAATGCTTTTATAGTTGTCATTACATTTGCAATGTGGTAGGCCAGGTTAATATGAAAATGATAATGTTTGAAAATAAAGAGCATATTATTCTTCAAGCATTTAGTTCTGAGATAAACAACGACTACTAATACAACAATCTGAATATTCCTAAAATGTTCAAGTTCCTGTATAATAGGAAATACGGCATCACAAGATAAAAGCCATGTTCCTCAAACTATTCTAGGAGATTTTAAATAGCTTTAACCACTGAAGACTAAAGTAATATCTGCACTTTAAAGTACTGTCTTATGTTACAGTCGCGATGCAGGTCAAATGACAAAATACAAAAACAAGATTTTATCAACACTTCAACTTTAAATTAAAGAAAGAATCAGCAACTAAAGTCTCACATATTCACACTGAGACATGCTTTTAAGCCCGTTCACACATGGCAAATTTTGAGAAAAAAATGTATAACTTATCCTACTTTTTTTAACATTCTCTCTAACACACACACACACACAAACAAACAAACACACATAAAATCAAACTTAGGTATAAGCCATAATCAAACTAAATGTGAAAGCACTCTAAACACCATCAGATACATAAACTTATAGCTCTATTTAAGGACTTTATAGCTCTATTTGAGGACTTTTCAAGGCTCAACTGCTTTTTTTAAGATGTCTGTTGTCTAACTATTCATTTCCATAGAAATAAAAACATAAATCCTTACACCTTGTCATATACAAAAAACAGGTCAGTGATATTCAGGCCACATATTATCTTCAAATGACCCCAAATATCCAGTGTTTCCTTGTCATCAGGAAATAAGTTCACACCAAGGATAACTATTATAATAACTATGAAGTTTTAATGATCACACCATAACTCTATATAGTTAATGGCACTGAGAAAAGATATCACTGGAATCTGAAAACATGACTAGCCAATGAATAATACTATCCTGACAGCTAATAAGAATTTTTCTATAAAGTGGAAGATGATAAAACTGTGGCAGACTTTTATAATAAACAAGATGTTATCATGGTGGTTCATTCCGCTGTGGCGACCCCTGATTAATAAATGGACAAAGCTGAAAATTAATGAATGAATGAATATGTTATCATGCATTGGTTTGGAAGCACTAGTTCTGTTAGAGCTATCGTCAAAGTTATCATTTACATATGACCTATATGCATGCACTGGGACACCCTGTGATTTATTCAGTGTCTCACCAGGCACAGTGAACCTAATGGACTTGTGATCCTCAGTCCTGTGAGCTGCGGTAACATGGTGAAGGGTTGAGCCCACAAGCACCACATAGTAGTCCGTTTCCTCCTGAACAAACTCAGACACCGGCAGTTTCACACAGACCTCCACCTGACCCTGAGAGAGAGAGAGACACACACAAACAATTGCAGTCATTAGATTCATTGGAAATTCACTTTAAAATCCTAGACAAATATCTGGAAATGGAGCCCATTATTAAAATGAGCAAAGTTCAGTCAAATGTTATGTTAGTCAAAATGAAACTACGCAGATAGAAACAACAGGGAAAAGGCTGAAAGTGAGCCAGCAGTAAGCCAGAAAACAAAAAGATATTCTTGATGTTTTTAAATGTCTGGAGGTGCAGTGGTGGAGTATACTGTTGATGGAGACTATGTGAGACTCGGATTAGTCAACCTTAGGAGAAAAAGGAGGATTGGAAGTGTTCTCCTTTATCGCCAGCCATTTTCATCTGCATGCTGAACACTGAGCTTCTCATGAGTCGTTTGCATAGAAATTTGGTTATTCCGCAGTCAGCAGCAATTGACATAGCTAAATCATGATGTAAATTTTAGGTGAAACACACACACTTTCAAATCTATCCTAAGTCCTTAAAACTGTCCTGAGTGCAGAAAAGTGATGATTCTTCATCAGCACTACATACTGTACATATATACATCTATAGTAAACTGGGAACGTAAATAAATAAATAAATAAATAAATAAATAAATAAATAAATTGTATTAATTAATTAATAATAATACTAATAAATAAATATATATATACACATAAACATACACACACACACACACACACACACACACATACATACATACATACATAGCCCTTTTAAAAAAATTATAAATAATAATGTAGACTATGCGTTCGTGCTTTTGTAAGCTTTTATCTGTTATTTCGTGATGTCTGGTAGATATCTGTATTGGGGAAATACTATAATAATTTATAATAAACATGTTTTTGAACCACATAATAAAGTGTGTAATGTGTACAACTCTTTGTTAATGAATGCTACAGTATACTGCAGCATAGTAAAATGATAAACTGTAATAAATATTGTAATGTTAGTGTAAACTGTAGTGCGTCGGGATGGTGTTTAATTATAGCATAGAAAACTGAAGCCTATTGAATAATTTGTTAATTACTACAGTTGTGTTGAACTACAGCTGCAATGGACCCATTAAACAAACCTTTTATGACGTGTTTAATGGTCATCAGCATCTTAAATCCTTGAAAGCTTTTAATATATAGATTTTTTTTTGAATATTTGAACATTTATATGTATTTAGGTATGCATTATATCATCTTTGCTTCAATTTACAAAAAGCAAATTACCACTGCGTGAGGTGTTTCTAATGCAGCGTCTATGGCACAGGACAGTAAATCTGACATTATTCTCTTCTCTGGCTGCCACACAATTTTTTCCTTTTTCTGAAAGTCTTTATAACATCTTCGTGAAGTTTTTCTTTTATCATTTGAGAAAATAAAAATGTAAAAAAAAGTTTTTCCAGCTATGACGACTTCAGCTACTGAGCTGATAACCGCAATAACACGCAAATATATTTTAGTTCAGTAGAAAACTCTGCCCTCTTCATGATATAAGGATCATGCCCAATATACAGTTGAAGTCAGAATTATTAGCCCCCCTTTGAATTTCTTTTTCTTTGTTAAATATTTCCCAAATAATGTTTAACAGAGCAAGGAAATTTTCACAGTATGTCTGATAATATTTTTTCTTCTGGAGAAAGTCTCATTTGTTTTATTTCTGCTGGAATAAAAGCAGTTTTTAATTTTTTAAAAACATTTTAAGGTCAAAATTATTAGCACCTTTCAGCTATATATATATATATATATATATATATATATATATATATGTATATATATATATATATATATATATATATATATATATATATTACATTTTCATCATGGCAAAGATAAAATAAATCAGTTATTAGAAATGAGTTATTAAAACTATTATACGTTTATAAATGTGTTAAAAAAAATCTTCTCCCCGTTAAACAGAAATTGGAGAAAAAAAATAAACAGGGGGCTAATAATTCTGACTTCAACTGTACGTGGTTATTTTCCATTTATATCTCCTTTGAAATATGGTATAATATCTCCCATTCAGTTTTTTACTTCCTGTTCTCCATCTGAATTTTGTGCATCACCTGAACCACGTGATTGCAAACAACCTTTTAGGAGACTCAGAAGTGTAGGAGCGAAGACAGGCGGGAGCGGAGACAAGAATTGTAGGATAAAAACAATGAACAAGTGTGCTAAATACATCAGAAATAAAGAGCTACAATGAAAAAGAGTCACATATAATTCAGCCAGAATCACAGAGAGGAATACAGAGCCACTGTGTACATCCACGCAACCACAGTAAAAATAACAAATCCATCCATCATGAAATCAAACACCTACCAACACACGTCCCACAGACATTTCACCATAATCCCACGCTTTGATTTCATTAAACAGACGCTGGATCAAAGAAACACCCCATAAAAGAGGGAGGTGTGTAGTAAATGGAGTCTTGCTGAGGGCGTGTGTGACTCTTTCTCCCTCCATTCAACATAAAGGCTGCGTTTGATTGTTTGCCTTCCTTCACCAGACGTCTCCCTCACTTCCTGTCATTTAAGAGGCCCTGCAGAAAGCCTGATGGAGGGATACAGAGCAGGTCTGCTGTGGGAATGAGGGAAAGGTAAAGTCTCTCCTCTTTTCTCAGGTTCTGCACTTCACATGAGATGAATGATGAGCATGAAATTCTCCCTTCTGTCTTTCTGCTCCTTCTCTCTTTTCTCTCCTCGGTCTGCTTCATTACAGTACCGTTCCTCTCTTTCTCTCCTCCATCAAACTGACTGTCTTTTCATCCCAGTAAAGCTGAAAAATCCTTAATACAACAAGAATCCTTGGGCTGGGCAATTTGGCCTAAAGTCAAAATCTCGATTAATTGAACATTTTAGCTCGATTACGACAAAGACTATAGAATACACAATGTCACTCGTATAGTTTTGAATGGGGAAAAGTGTAACGGTCGATATGGCGAATTAAGCCCTGCCTACTAGTACAGGAGCCAATCATCGATCGCTTTAGACTGACATTTCTCCAGGGGGAAGCTCAGGCCAGTCATGTGCTTTTACGACACTTTATGTGGTCAACACACTGGAATCTCAGCGACTACTTGCTTCACAGACATAAGAAATACTTCCACACAAAGTTTGAAATCTCTACTTTCAAATCAGAGATGCCCAAACTAGGGCCCGCTGGCCAAAGTTGGCCCATAGTTACCTTTGATTTGGCCCGCCAACCAATCAGAGAAGAAATGGACAAATGATGGGGAAGGTTGGCACGAAAGCCTCAAACTGAGATGGTCAATTCTAATTTTACATAACCTTCTGTTAGTTTTTTTAATTGTTGAGCTACAAAAAAAAAGCAAAACTGAAAATAAATGCTTCAATTAAATGTGAATTCTTTATGACGTTGACCGATCTATACATTATTTTTTTTTTGAAGGAGATTGTTTATGGTTTTATAGTATGAAGTACATTATAAAATGTAAAACTGTAAAATATATACAATTATTGATATGATCAAAGTATTTTTTTCAATTTATTTAATATTATTAAATTAACACAGTTTGGTATATTTGGCTTCGGCTCACCTCCCTCAATCAAGTTTGGATTTTAGCCCTTCATGAGAAAAAGTTTGGGCACCCCTGTTTTAAATTAACCAAGTGCACTTGACAGCAAAAGTTTTCTGGTTATGTTATCTGTATGAAACGAACTCGAGGTACAGTCAGTCAAACTTTAAACTTTAACACACCAACTTGTAAACAATAAGTTGCTGTCATTTCTGGAGGAGATTCGCCAAGTTGTGGATTACTTCAGAAGAGCACTGCAATCAGGCAAATCATTATCCAGAGGATGATAGTATGTAGAACTGGCATATATAAGGTTGGTGTCGTGATCTCGTTCTTTTCGAGCATAAGCTTGGGCAACCTGAAAATATGCAGATTTTGTTTGATTTAAACATTTAGAAACAAAACTTATGAGATGGTTGTGGTTTAATTTTATTGGTGATTCCAAATATGTAATGTAATCTAAGCTTGGCTAGCAGTTTTAGAGAATGTTTGCCCATTCAAACAGAATGCCTGAGCATACTCCCACAAGAGGCGTTTCAAAGATGGCCACCGAGTGAAATTACTTTCCTTAAAGGGACTTTCATTATGATTATTGAAAGATTTTATTTATTTATTTCATATTTTTTGCCCTCATAGTTCACTGACAGCTTTTGTACAGTAAATATGCTTAAATATTACAAGTGAAAAATTTTAAATGAAGAGTGCAATACTTGATTTTAAAATAATAGAAGGAAACACACACTGTCTATGATTATCTATTGAACAACTGTAATTAACACACACATTGCCTAAAACCAACAGTCACTTTTTTTTATAAAAGAGTAAAAATAAATAACTTTTGGAAACAAAACAAATTGTTTTCAATGTTTCTCATATTAAAAGTAGAAAATCAGCAGTATCTCTTCTAAACGTAGTGCAAAGTAAGTTCTACTTGACCAGAGATCAGATGTGGCTGCAAAGTGGCCACAGAAGTATAAAACAGCCTCAGCCTTTAACAGTTACGTGACTCCACGCGTGGTAGGGAAAGTAATTGAAAAAAATCGTCCTGTAAAAATTAGATCGATTGTCAATTCTGAATGTCCATTTTGATTACTTTTTAACTCTTTGCCCAGCCCCACAGAATCCCCCCTTTTTTAGCTCTAACTGCAAACATACAGTCTTGGAAACGTGTCCAAAATCTTTCAGCACAAGGAGTTGTTATTTTTAAACAATTATTTCCGCTTTAATCATCATGTGGCAATTCCTTTTTCATATTCTCATGTTTATAGAAAATAAACTGTTCAAAGCAAGAGAAATTATTTATCAGAAATGGAAAAAGGTCTGGCATAAGCACATGAACAGTTGCTTCACATTTCTTATGAACAATCTCTTGGCTGCATTCAGTCGGTTTTCAAATAACAGAAGATAATAATAAAGGAATTACCATGGAATGATGATTAAAACAGAAACCATAAAAAAACACTACTTTCAATAAACAAAACGGGGTCAAATATAAGGGAAAAAAAATCGAATGAATAAAATATTGCTACTAATAATAGATCCATGTGCACAATAATCCATGCATCCATCCATGTATTAATATTACATCTCCGTGTGTGTTTGCTGCAATAAAATGTTTACATTATAGTGGTTTAGTTTTTGTTTTTAAATGGAAACTGAGATGGTAAAAAAGCGAAACTAATGCTCAGTTTACAAAATGATGAACATCAGCAATATTTACTCAACCTGATGATACTTTTTTTAAATACTGTGTGCTACAGATGGACTGCAGGTGCACATTTTGTTCTGTGTTTAGTCTTGTTGTCCTGCTGGTTTATAAATGAGAAGTTGAATGAAATGCAGTTACTCCTTGGACTGATGAGAGGCTGTTATTGTCTCTAGCACTTGTTTACAGACTAGTCCCTGCAGAAAAAAAACACCTCACTAACACTACTGGTCCCCAAGGACGGCATGTGTGTGTGTGTGTTTCCATGTAAATGGCATTACCGCTGTCATCTGAGAAGGGTGTGTGTGGGCTCTCATGTTCAAACAGGACTCATATCCAGTACAGGTTTCGGTGAGCATTGCTAATCTGCAGTGGTTTTCTTTAGAGTTGCGTTCATCTGACATAACAGATCGCACTATTTTGTCTTTCTTTTCTTTTTCATTCTTTTATAACCCGTTTTAACACATTTTAATCTGTTTGGATCTGTTTTTATATTATTTGTTATTATTTTCTTATACGTGTCTCTTTTATTCCTGTTTATGTAAAGAACTTTGAATTGCCACCATGTATGAAACGTGCTATATAAATAAACTTGCCTTGCCTTCATCATCTTGTCTGACTCTTAATACACAAGATTTAAATAAATGATCAATCAGAGAAGATTAAACAGTTTTCAAAAAGTTTTAAAACAATTAAACTAAGATGTTCGCTAAGACGTTCATTAATAAGCATACGATAAATGGCAGAGCAATTTCATTTGAATTATTTCCATTTCAATCCAGCAGAGTCCGTTTCACAACCATGTCCAAACTCTTTAAAACTATAAACATTGACATGCCAAACAATTCTCATTTACTGGCAGTTCAGACAATTACATGACTCATCTAGGGATTGGTGATACTATCAAATAAAATAAACTTGCATTCGTGTCACATATTTTGCCGTAATAAATTTAGCATTTAAGTTCTGAAACCTTATAATAAATATAAAAGCAAAGACATTAATTAATACTTTAATACCATACACAGCAACATTTCCAAATCAGCATTGTCCCTGACATCAGCCCCGACAAGGAACTTCAGCTATTAAATATGAAGTCTGTGCAAAGCATAATCTTCTTAGGGAGCTAAAATAGAATTTCTAGTAATGTCCTCTTTATTAGCGATAATCACCTGCTGAATTTTCTTTGATCATTGTGTTCTTGTCTAAATAAAACAGGGAAAGAATCCCAAGGAATGTGATATCTTAAAATATCTTTGTGGGAGTGAATATGATGAGACACGTCCGAGAATAACGGCTCCAAATATAGGAAAAAATTATTTCACCAATTTAATACTATGAAACTGCATCATCTGATAAGGTAAGCCCAAATAATACTAGGAAAAATATTTCTGATATGCCTTTGTCACGGCTGGATGCAGGCGAGGATCTAATTTGCAATGCGGTACTTATTAAATGAAAACAAACACTCTAGAGCACTTGGAAAGTGCATGAGAAACACAACCCAGCACGTATATGTAGATGAGAGAAGAACTGATCAAGAACTGAACCAAACAAAGATAAACGCACCGCTAACTGAGGGAGAAAACAAAGAACAGTTGGAACTAATCAATAACCAAATGAGTAACTATAGCAACAAACTAGTGGTTTAACAGATCACAAATCTTTGAATCACACTACGGTTTTTGAGTCACGGATTGGACCATTTTTCAATCATTTCATTTATCCATCATATACACCGTTTAAAATCACATCAGAAGTCATCTGAGATTTTTTGCTCACTCTTTTATGAGCACTGCAAATTTAGACATAATAGGGTATATGCAGAGTGTTTCTTCCCATACTGAAAAACTTCCAGTGAACGGTTAATGTGGCTTTTTTCAATTTTATATGGTTCCCTTTACAGCATCGATGCTGTAATGCAATTAAAATACAATTAGTTAAATAGACTTCAGCGTTCAATTAAGTTGGTCAAGTGTAAAACTAGATGAAAAGCCTTTTACATGCACGTGCCCATCAGGATTAGCAGGCTAGCGCAGAAAGCCCATTGAAAATTCATTCATTCATTTTCTTTTCGGTTTAGTCCCTTTATTAATCTGGGGTCACCACAGTGGAATGAACCGCCAACTCATCCAGCATATGTTTTACACAGTGGATGCCCTTTCAGCTCAACTCATCACTGGGAATCATTGACAATACTGAAGTAAAAAAAAAGTTCATATTTTAAAGACATGACGTGAAAAAAAAAAAAAGCTATTTAATGCAGTGCTTCTTGTACATTCGGAGACCCACTTTATATCGTTTATCAATCAGGCAGTGAAGATGGTTGATTTTTAAAGAAAACACATCTTAATCATGCCGATTTTGTAACAGCACACAGTTGACCGGAATCGTTTGACCCAGGTTACTGAAAAACAAAGTCCTTTCACATACTTCTGCATATACCCTATTGTTTTGTCACATACCATTTTTGACCTATAGTGGGCAAGTATGAACTTTGAATACAGCTAAATGACCAGAAAAACACAGATATGAAAATAAGCGATAAAAGGGATACATTTCAGATGTTTTGCTGACTGTTTATGGAGTTTTGGAGTTTTGGAGGCATACAATACTCCAAACTGACTTAGTGGCCCTCACATTAAAATATAAACCTAAATATAGTCAGTACAAAACTTTCAATGAAGACGGCAAGTTTCTATCTGTATCAAGTCATGAATTCTTGGATAATTGCTTAATAGAAGAACTAAGAAATTTGAACAAAGCATTTGCAATCCATAAACGACCCCTACTGCATTATTTAGGTCACTTAAAATATTGCAACCTTTTAAAATGCTGAACATGAAAAACACAATGCGGCTCACTATATTAGGAGGACAGTGACATTGCAAGATGAAATGCAGTATAAACTTACTGATAACACATACTATATGCAAACAAAAATATGAACTCATGTTATTAAATGTACCAATGTCTTAAAGACCTAGTTTAGCCAAAAATTGAAATTTACTCACTATTTATTCACCCTTAACTGGTTCCAAACCAACCTTGAAGTTTATTTTTCTGTTGAATGCTAAAGAAATTAGTTTGAAGAAAGCTGAAAACCTGTAATCACTGATGTCAGAAAACAAATATGAAAGTCAATACACACTTTCAGCTTTCTTCAAGAAGAAGAAGAATTTAATAAACTGAAAAAAGAAACTCCTAAATGCTTGAAGGTGAGTAAATGATGATTAATAATCTTATTTGGGTGAACAATCTCTTTAATATAGTCATTTAAACCACATTGATCTTTGATCTTAGTATAGTTAGTTGGATTCATCCACTGTGCATCATCTGTGAGTATGATGTTTAACCAAGTTGCTGAATTTCACAAACATAGTTGTACCAGTAGGTGAGTGTTTAACCAGCACACACTATCATTTGTCCACTGAGGAAATGCCTTCCAAGCGATTCCAACTGATATCCAAAGCAGTACACAAAAATAGGAAGAACACAGTGAGCAGGAATCTTTCCGAGCTCATATAGTGCCACGTGAGAGGATTGTCCAAATAGTCCCCCAAGGACTCCACGAGTCACAAGATTCCATCTTTCCAAAGACAAGTCCTGCCAGCAGCAAACACAGTCATCATGATCCACAACACGCATTACAGAAATCAAAATTTTCCAGTGCACAGAAATAGTAATATGTATTCATGTTAAACTATGCCACTGAAAGATTTGTTGCTATCAAAGGACAATTCATACAGAATTATAATTTGCTGTTAATTTACTCACCCTGCAAGTCATAGGTAACCTCCATTACCTTTAGTTTACAACCTTTGACATTAAGTCTTGAGTGTTTTTAAGCTTCTGCTCCCATTATGTAAATCAAACATTTGGAATCTGTGAAAAGGCAATCTTCATGATTGAGGAGGTAATCCAACTTTATATCAGCTGCAGTATCAAGCACAAAAACCATTATGATGAACAATTCAACAATTGAGTCTTCTCTCTCTGTAGCAAACACATAATATCAGCTCTTGTGTGAGCTCTGGGTATCATTATGTGACAGGATATTGTAAATGTTTTCCATTCAGGATGCACAATATTGGATTTTTGCAGGCATATATATTTTGCTTATTTCCCAGAAATTTTGGTCAATCTCATACACTTTTTTAAAAATCACTGCAATTATAGTGGTCCTTCGCAGAAGTTACGCTCTAAAAATAACCCACAATATAGGCAAAGTCCGCAAAGTAATTTGTATAGATGTTTAAGACTGTTTAAGAATTTTCACACGTTTCTCTCTTTAAACACTCTCAGTTCAAACCTTCATAGAAAAATAAGTCCAGTATTATAGAATGAAACCAAAGATCAAAAACTGTTTTCAGGCCCAAACATTTGTTTGAGGAGATTTATTTATTCAGTAATGGCACACTACAGCCACGTAACTTCTTCCTTTAGCATGTCCAGAAGTCCAACTTTATGTGCGATGGTTAGCATCTTCCTCTTACACTTCCAGCAGCTGACAAATGTACATTCTTGACAACTTCTTGGCTGAATCGATGACTGATGCATGACGTAAGACACATTTGCAGCAGAAGCTCTATTGAGAGTTAACCAACAAGAAAAACTAAAAGCTTGAAAATAACAACAATAAAAAATTTTGCACAGCCGAATAGGTTTCAACATGAAGTACATCAACATCATCGGCGACATGTGAATACTGAGTCAGGGGGTAAAAGAAAAAAAAATGACTCAGTCGATATTAAGCTGATATATTTTGCCCGACAAGTCGATCACCTTCTCTCACAGACGAACATAACACAGCGTACAAGAAATGAGAAATGTGCCTCAGTAACATATTTAAGATCGTTACAAATAAACAGCCTCTAGTGGATTTGTGAAAACAAAAACTGCACACAGGGTACATATTTCTCAGTTCCCCTTCGGATGGGGAACTCCAATGCTATGTGGAAACTTCCACTATGGGGATTTCGTCAGAATCCAATCATCTGAAAGAGTATAAAAACGGGCCAATGAAATGCCAATGAGTTGGCAGCGTCAGCGTGCACAGCTGGCGTCAATGACAATCAGTCATGCTATAAAGACGCAGCCAGTGCCATGCTCGACATCCTTTCGCTTTCAGAGCCTTTCACGAAGCTTCTGAGAGAGTCTTTGAGGGTATCTCCAACCTGTGTCTACAGAGAGAGATCGAGAAGCAGCTTCTCCCGGTCCAGAGCGCGTATACGCAGTGGCAGATGGTCGAGCTGGGTATTTCTCCCTTGCCTGGCGTCCTTTGGGTCCGGTCCTCCAAGAGCGGTTTGTATATAGGAAAAAAGCTTTCCTAAAAGAGCAACACGGTCGTGCAGCGCGTCTTTTTCAAGACGTCACTCCGACCGTGCGTTTCTGGATGCGGTGGTTTCCTATCCCCGGATGATGGGCACGAGCACAGCGTTTCATGTCTGGGGGTCCAGCATGTTAATGCGGTGCTCGCGGGCAGTGCATGCCATCACTGATGTCATGTCTGTTGCGCAGTTAAGATCGCGGCTCGCTCTTGCAAAAGAGCCACCCACCCCAGTTGTCCCCCGCACTGCGGTTGGCACTCGGGCAGATCTGAGGGTTTCAGTGAGAGTAAATCCGCCGCCCCCGGGCCGTGGACCTCTCGCTCCTCCACGCGCTCCATCCAAGCTTCAGGTGAAGAGAAGCGCTCCGTCCTTGGATGGTCGCTCTCTCACCTGATGACACCGGGGGTCAGATGTCCATCGCTGCATCGGAGGATGGGCTGTCATTGTCTGATGAGGATGCGAGCCCGCTCGCTCCCTCCCTCCGGGGAGGAGAGCGCGGCGTTAGCATCTAAAAAGCAGACGTGATGGCCGTGCTTTCTCGGGCTGCTTCGGCCGTGGGTCTGGTGATGGTTTATCCCCCAGCCCCGCGGCCGGACCGACTAGATGGGTGTATGTGGAGGATATAAGGAGGCAAGACCTTCAAAGCCTCCCGTCCCCTTCTTCCCGGAAGTGCACAGTAAGCTCACGCTGTCCTGAGGGCACTTTTTTCTGCCCGATCTGCGTGCGCTTCCATCCTCACCATCCTTGGAGGTTGGGCTGTCAAGGTCTGACGAGGATTCGAACCCGCTCGCTCCCTCCGGGACTTTGAGCGCGGCGTCGAATCCAGAAGCAGACTTTGCGGCTGTGCTTCCCCAGGCTGCTTCGGCCGTGGCTCTGGAGATGGTTTATCCCCCAGCTCCGCGGCCGGACCGATTAGAGGGGTGTGATGTGGAGGATGAAGGCGAGACCTTCTAAGCCTCCCCATCCCCTTCTTCCTGGATGGGCACAGTAGGCTCACGCAGTGTGCTGCGTGCGCCTTCCCCCTCACCATGCACGCTATGGCCACCTACCAGCGCTACCAAGCGCAGGCGCTGGCCCGGCTGCGCGAGGATGGTTCTGACCCAGGACTGAGCATGCGCTCCGCACCGCAACCGACTATGCTCTTACAAAAAAAAAAAAAAAAAAAGTCGGCTGTGTGTGCCCTGGGAAGGACGATGATCACATCCGTGATCCAGGAATGCCACCTCAGGCTAAACCTGGTGATGTGCGTGACGTTGACAAAGTTCGCTTTCTTAACTCACCCATATCCCAGGCTGGCCTGTTCGGCGACACTGGCGGTGAATTCGCCCAGGAATTCACGCCGGTGATAGAGCAGTCGGAGGCGATGGGCGAGGTCTCTATCGGCGGGATTGTATGACCGCTCCCCCCCGCCGAGCCATCCACATCCACTGCTTTTTCGCCGAGGACGCCCGCCCGCAGCTTTGCTTCGCCGCCCCCGCCTGCGCCTCCGGCCACGCGGCTGCGCCGAGCATCGCGCCGGCAACCAGCGTCCCCCGCCCAGGGCGCCGCTAAGTTCGGTAAAACGGACCGCGAAGCGTCCCTGAGGCGGGCCATCTGGGGAGGAGGGAATTTGCTCTTTCCCCGCTGGAGGGCGGGGCACGTTATTTAAAGGCGTAAAAAAAAAAAAAAAAAAAACGCCATCAAAATCCTCAGTGAAAGAGCACTTTTCCCCTCCTCCGGATGTGACAGCCCGAACACTGCCAGTCTGGGACGCTATGCCTTCCAGCTCGCAGGAGCGGTGCATTTCGCCAATGGCTCATGGAGCACGAGAGAACGGTCTCCTTTCTCTCCACTCCCAGCCCCTCTCCTGGAGTTTGAGTGCGAGACGAGAACATCTCCTCTCCTGCTCTCCTGTGGGACCCCAGCGCTCCCCGGATGAGCCCACTCACTCCACGCTGCCCCGCCGCTGGCACGTCAGCGATCGTGCGGGTGGGACCATTTGCGGGGGCTCTGCCTGCCTGGTTAGCGCGGGCCAGCCCATCGCAATGGCTCATCCATACGACCAGACTCGGCTATGCGATTCAGTTCGCTAAACGGCCTCCCAGGTTTACGGGCGACCAGGGTCAGTCCTGCGTCCGCCCCTGTCTTGCGAGAGGAGATTGCTGTCCTCCTGGCGAAGGATGCAATCGAGCCGGCCCTCCAGCCGAGATGGAGCGCGGGTTTTACAGCCCGCACTTCATCGTGCCCCAAAAAAAAAGAAAAAGCGGTGGGCTATGGCTAATCCTATATCTGCACATTTTGAACCGCTGCCTTCACAGGCTGCGCTTCGGAATGCTTACGCAGATGCGCATCACGCGATGCGTTCGTCCTCAGGATTGGTTTGCAGCAATAGATCTGAAGGACGCGTATTTTCATATCTCCACACTTCCACGCCACCGGCAGTTTCTGCGGTTTGCGTTTGAAGGTCGAGCGTGGCAATACACGGTCCTCCCCTTCGGGCTCTCTCTGTCTCCGCGAGTTTTCACCAAGCTCGCGGGGGGTGCCCTCGCGCCCCTTCGGCTCGCCGGCATCCGCACGCTCAATTATTTCGATGACTGGCTGATTTTTAGCCCACTCTCGGGAGCAATTGATTATGCACAGAGACAAGGTGCTCCGGCACCTCCGCCCGTTGGGGTTTCAGGTCAACCGAGAAAAGAGCAAGCTCGCCCCCGTGCAGAGCATCTCCTTTCTCGGGTTGGAGCTGGACTCGATCACTATGGAGGCGCGCCTCTCACGAGAGCGCGCCGAGGTAATGCTGAACTGTCTGAGAGAGTTCGACAGGAAAAAAAGTGGTCCCCCTGAAATTATTTCAGAGGCTCCTGGGGCATATGGCATCCGTAGCCGCGGCCACGCCGCTCGGATTGCTCCATATGAGACCACTACAGCATTGGCTTCACGATCGGGTCCCCAGACGCGCATGGCACGCGGGCCCACACCGAGTGACTGTCACTGCGCTGTGTCACCGCACCCGCACCCCCTGGAAAGGACCCCTCCTTCCTACGGGCCAGTGTGCCCCTAGGTCAGGCGTCCAGGCAGGCTGTCGTTTCGGCAGATGCCTCCAGTATGGGGTGGGGGGGCCGTGTGTAGCGGGCATGCTGCTGCGGACCTGTGGAGGGGAACCCAGCTGCATTGGCATATCAACTGCCTAGAGCTGTTGGCAGTGTTTCTCGCTCTGCGCCGCTTTTTACCGGTGCTGAGGGGGCAACACGTGCTGGTCAGGACGGACAGCATGGCCGCGGTAGCGTATTCCATCCGGATGGGGGGTATACGCTCCCGCTGCATGTCTCAGCTCGCTCGCCGTCTGCTCCTCTGGAGTCATACGCGGCTGAAGTCGCTGCTTGCTATTCACACCCCGGATGGGCTCAACCGTGCGGCCAACTGGCTCTCACGGCAGCTCCTTCCCCGGGAGAATGGTGACTCCACCCCGAGTCATGCGTAAGTATGCACTCCCCCCAGTGAGCCTACTCGCGCAGTTTCTGTGCAAGGTCAGGGAGGACGAGGGGCAGGTCTTGCTAGTTGCGCCCCTGGCCCAACCGGACCTGGATATCAGAACTCTCCCTCCTCGCGACGCCCCCCCCTGGCGAGTCCCTTTGAGAGAGGACCTACTCTCTCAGGGACAGGGCACCATCTGGCACCCTCGCTTAGTTCTGTGGAACCTCCACGTGGGGTCCATAAGACGCGACGAGGAAGACTTAGGTAACCTACCGGTGGCGGTGGTTAATACCATCACTCAGGCTAGTGCACCCTCTACGAGGCATGCCTACGCCCTGGAGTGGAGTCTATTCACTGAGTGGTGCGCTTCTCGCCGAGAAGACCCCCGATCTTGCCAGATCAGTGTTGTGCTTTCTTTCCTTCAGGACAGGTGGAGCGAAGGCTGTCGCGCTCCACACTGAGGGTTTACGTGGCCACCATCTCCGCTCATCATGATGCGTGGATGGCGGCACCGTGGGGAGGCATAACCTCATCATCCAGTTCCTCAGAGGTGCGAGGCGGATGTTTTCCCCCGCCCCCCTCTCATACCCTCTTGAGATCTCGCGGTAGTGCTACGAGCCTACGTGGGGATCCCTTCGAACCACTCGACTCAGTATCCTTGAGATTTCTGTCCTTGAAGACAGCTCTGCTGGTCGTGTTGGCATCGGTTAAGAGGGTTAGGTACCTGGAGGCATTTTCGGTCAGTGACTCGTGCCTAGAATTCGGGCCGGCCTACTCTCACGTTGTCCTGAGACCCCGGCCCGGCTATGTGCCCAAGGTTCCTACCACGCCGTTTAACAATCAGGTAGTGAGCCTGCAAGCGCTGCCCGCGGAGGAGGCAGACCCAGCCCTTTCATTGTTGTGTCCTGTTCGCGCTTTGCGAATATATGTGGACCACACTCAGAGCCTTAGATCCTCTGACCAGCTCTTTGTCCATTACAGTGGTCGGCAGATGGGAAGTGCCGTATCTAAACAGAGGTTGGCCCACTGGGTAGTGGATGCCATCTCCCTCGCCTTTGGGCCAGGGTGAGCCGTGTCCCCCGGGGGTGAGAGCGCACTCCATTACGGAGCATCGCATCCTCCTGGGCGTTAGCACGCGGCGCCTCTCTGACAGACATTTGTAGAGCTACGGGTTGGGTGACACCCAATACATTTGCAAGGTTACAATCTGCGAGTGGAGCCGGTTTCCTCAAGGGTATTAGGCAACCCTTGGTGATTGAGGAAACGATTCGGTTGAGGTGTCGAAACACGCTTGCTGCGCCACTCTCCCTAACCCGGAGATACGTGCGCTTTTTCAGCTTTGTCAGTTTAGTTCCCCATTTCTTTGGCGAACCCTGCAGAGTTCCTCCGAGGCCCCCAGCACCTGACTCAGCGGAGGAGTCAGGTGTTGGCCCGTTACGTTGTCGGCATGCCCGCTGGTCAGCCCGCGTTCTGGGTATAGGTGCCTGCTATGTGTGATCCCCGCTGGCGATCCCATACGTTCACACAGCCACGGTATAGTCCCCCCTTTTTAGGGCAGGCTCGTGTCTTCCCTCCCCGCTAACCATCCTTATGCTAGGACCCCCCCATCTCTGGGCTGGTCCATAGATTGTCACCAGGTCTCCCCTCTGGGTAGCAGGTGAGCTCCGCAGCGTCCTCCCTATCGGGACTGAACGCTTTCCCAACGTACTGTCGTATCAAAACCTTTTTACAGGGTTATTGCGACTCCCCGAAAAATATAACCGTTTCTGAACAGGTAAGTGAGGGCCAGGGGACACGTTGGAAGACTGTGTCTCGGGGCGTTGTAGGTGCGCTTGCTCTACTGCGTGGCACACCCTTCGCCAGGGGCGCAGTAAGGTTCTTTCGTTGTGGCGTTTTCCATAGATTTCCCCATAGTGGAAGTTTCCACATAGCATTGGAGTTCCCCATCCGAAGGGGAACGCTACGGTTACTAAAGTAACCCTTCGTTCCCCGAGGGGGGGAACGGAAATGCTATGTTCCTTCGCCACAACGATTGTCCCTTAGCTGTTGAGCGTGAAAGTCTCTTCAGCTAGAAAAGGATGTCGAGCATGGCACTGGCTGCGTCTTTATAGCATGACTGATTGTCATTGACGCCAGCTGTGCACGCTGACGCTGCCAACTCATTGGCATTTCATTGGCCCGTTTTTATACTCTTTCAGATGATTGGATTCTGACGAAATCCCCATAGTGGAAGTTTCCACATAGCATTTCCGTTCCCCCCCTCGGGGAACGAAGGGTTACTTTAGTAACCGTAGCGTTCTCAAAACTGTAGCCCAGGGCACATATCTTCAATGACCCTGGACTGGTCTTTTTGCACCTTCATCAGCAAATTATCCAAGTTCACACTACAGGATATTAAGCCTAATTTAAACCTTTTTTGAAAATTAAAGAGCTCGCCAACAGGTTGGGTTGGGGATCTGGGGGATATCAGCAGATGATTGGTGCTTCAGATGATTGCTGAAGTGAAAAACAAACATCTACCACAAAACTGGGCACTAAGCTGCCAGTACTAATGTTGTTATATTATATATGCATTACAGTATATTTTTTACAGTATATATTTATTACGAGTTATTTTCCAACTTTAAAAGTCTCGTAATATCATTCAAAATTTTCAATTAAAAATAAAATAAATAAAAAAAAATAAATAAATAAATATTATATATATATATATATATATATATATATATATATATATATATATATATATATATATATATATATATATATATATATATATATATATTTATATATATATATATATATATATATATATATATATATATATATATATATATATATATTTATTATTATTTTTTTTTTTTTTTAGATTATTTATTTATTTATTTTTAAATCACACAATCTGAGAAAACCTGAGAAGGGTGTTTTGGTAAGGGTCACTTTTGGTTAAAAAAAAATACGACAACTGAACACTACAAAAGAAGGAGTAACTCTGTAGGCCACTCACATTTTCATATTAAAGGCCAAAGTCTCAGAATTCTATGACTTTTTATGTGAAGCTGCTTTGACACAATCTACATTGTATAAGCGCTATACAAATAAAGGTGAATTGAATTGAATTGAATTGAATTGAATTAAACTTTAATTATCATTCAAGAAAAAAAGTTCACTGGCTGATGTGATCTTATTCCTAGCACTCCACATAATCAACACATCAACTTCTCCTAAAAAGCCTATTAGACCATATACTTTTAAAACAATTGATGCAATTCCCTGCATGCCATTAATAGAGTTTTCAGATTCCATGAGCGCCATGTTCATTTAACAAAGTGTGTCCGTTACAAAGTTATCATTAAAAGAATGACGCAAGGAAAACTCCTCCACTAAATACTAATCAACTCAAACTGCCTCTATTTTATCATCCTCTCAGCACTCAGCTTCAGTTTATTCAGTGTTATCAGGCAAAATGCTGACAGAAAAACACAGAGGCCTTTTCCTTCGTGCTGTTTGTTCCAGTCAAACATCAGCACAGCTCTACTCACTTCACAGAAGAAACTGGACACAAAGCCAGATCTCACTATCTCTGTAATGATGTTTGGCAAACAAAACAAGTCAGACACATCTCCATATCACTGCTGTGCGCAGCATGAGCACTTTTATCATTCATTACTAATCAAGAAGACATGTTTACATAACCCCTGCGTTCAGTTTGGCACAACCAAAAGTGTTAGTTGGACAGGATATGGAATTCACTGTTTAAACAAGAGAAGACAAAAAAGCTTTAAATTATTTTAAACGAATTATATTTATTCAAAAGATCTCTGTAGACATTGCAATGAACATTATATTCATGTAGTGCAAGTAAAAAAAAAAGTCCTGATAAAAAAAAAAGTTATCAGGGCTCTAAATAGGTTGTTTAAAGTTCTTAAAGTTCCCCTGTTTGGCATATTTAATATACTCTATGTATGTATTATAAGTACACTGTAAAACCCAAAAGGTTAAGGTATCTCAAACCATTTGAGGAAACCGATTGCAACAAACCATTTAAGTTCAAAAAATAATCCTAATGAGTACTGTGAGCTTAATACATTTAAGTAAAAGAAGCAATTTGAGCACAGTAAAACCAAATAAATGAAAAGAACTCAAACCAACTGAGTACTGTAAAACCCAATAAGTTAAGGCAACTCAAACCATTTGAGGAAACCGATTGCTACAAACCATTTGGGTTAAAAAACTAATCTATGAGTACTGTGAACTAAGTTGAAGTAATGAGGTATTTAATCAACTCCTTACCTTCAACACCGAGTTCAAAACTCTTTTTAAATGAGTAGAATTAACTTTCAGTCAATTTTGAGTTAACTATATTAATTTCATTTGATAAAGTTGGCTGTTGGGTTTTAGGGCTGGCAATATATAAAAATTTTGAAAATAAATGGCAAAATACACATCACAATGGTCTGTGCAATCCACAGCTATGATCAATAGCTCTTTCCAGCATTTTGGACATGCGCATGAAAAAATAAATAAATTAAAAAAAAAGATTGGTTGATGGAAACGCTAAGATGTGCATCAATTTTAAAAATGCACATAAAAAACACATACAATTTTTATTCAATTTGAAAAGATGCACAAAAACTAAGATGGAAAACTTACTGAACAAATTCCAGTATGCACATTAAAAAAAAAGGTCATGTGATTTTGTTATAAGAGATCATGTGATGAAAAAATGTGCATGAATGGATAAACCAGCAGGCTGAGCACATTGTAAAACATCTAAAATGTTATTTTGTCCATTATAATATGTCTTAACCATTTCAGTATTATTGTTATTAGTGACCTTTTTGTTCCCGTTGACTCATTGGATGGAAATGCTGCTTTATTCGCATGTTTTTTTATGCGATATTCCAGTTTTGAGCAAAAATTCAATTCACATCTTTGAATGGAAACATAGCTATTGACTGATTTAATACAATGGATGCTGAAAAGTGACCAAGCATTCAGGATGTTCACCCAAAAATTACAATTTACACTTGAGCGGTCCACAACTTTTATGGATTTCTATTTTCTGTTGAAAACAAAATAACATATTTTGAAAAATGTTGGGGAAAAGTAGCCATTGACATCCGTACAAAAATACTTCCCATCATTCTTCTGTATATTGTGTTCAAAAGAAAAAAGAAGCTTTAACAGGTTTAGAATAAGTAAATAATGGATATTATAAAAGAGTTTTAATTTTGTTACTCCACTCTGTTTTTTTTTTTTTGTTTCTTTTTTTGTTACTTTGTTAAAATTGATTTGGAATTGAATATGAACACTGTTTTATGCAGTAAAACACAGCTGTACAAATTTCAGAAATAGTGGAGTTTTTGTTTCCCCAAAATAATATAAAACATGTTGGTTATTTTTTTATTTATTGGTTATTTTAATATATATTTTAAATATTATATCCAGTATGGAATATGACTGAATTTAGCATGCTAACACAGTCCAAATTTTAATCTCTCTGATTTAATTAAAAAATATTTGCATTTCAAAGATGAACAATAGTTTTGGAATGAGGAAAAGACGACAACATTCTAATTTTTGCATGTACTTACTAACTGTTAATGTATGTTTGTTTAAACAAACAATGAATGTTAGGAACACCATTTCAACTCAAAATCTTAATGAAAAGTTTCTAGGGCTTGTAATATGTTCAGACAAAAATGTTCTGGCATGTTTTCATAGTGACATTAAGGGTTTTGCCAGGTGATTTGTTTGAAACTTGCTCTCCTTTACAGTGACTCATTAAACATTCCTCTCATGTATCCGCACACCAGGTGAGACTCGGGTCTGGCCGACAATATCCAGACACACCCTGGCACACAGGGCCATGCTAACACACACACAGACAGACTCAGTACTGAAGGCACAGGCTTGAACTGAACCCACTCAGAACTGAACCCACTCAGATCTACTGAAGGTACACACAAACATGCATACACACACACACACACACACAGACAAACGATTACTGCGGTTAATAGCGTCCACACCCACTCGCTTAATTTCAAATGCCATGGCAACAGTGCAACAACTGCAACGATCTGGTATGTGTGTCTGTGTTCCCAAGCATAGACTCACATCCTTGCAGTGATGTTAACCACAGATGTTATATCAGAAACCAATTGCTTGAAAATGCATCTTTTCAGGTTGTGTAGGGACATATTTCTTTATGAACATTTACTCGCTGTCAAGTGGTTGTAAATCATTATGGGTTCTCTTGAACACAAAATAAGTCATTTTGAAAAGTTAGAAACCAGTAGGCATGAAATCCACAGCAGAGAAAAATATAATGGAAGTCAATAGCCACAAGCTTGCAATGTTCTTCAAAACAACATTTGTGTTCAACAGAAGAAATGAACTCAAACAAACTTAGAAAGTAGTGCAGGGTGACTAAATAAGGACAGATTTATTTATGTATTCATTAATGGGGAAGGGGTTGCTTTATCCCTTTAAGGACTACATACTTTGACTACAGACATTTTTATTACACGATAAACTATTTAAAAATTAAGCAATATAAATAATCTCAATGTCAATTGGCTCTATCATACCCCTGGTGCAATTAGGGGCAAGACGTGTTTGATGCCATTTGTTGCTATTTTCAGACCAGCACAACCCTTATTTTCACATTTTGCGCCACGTTGTTTAAATAAATCCATTTGCACATCCTATGTGGACTCATGTGTGCGGTGGTCTATAAAGGAGGTGTGTTAAGGCGCAATGTTGGCACATAGCTATTTCGAAGAACTGAAATAGACCACACCATTGACCATCTAAAACCTGCTCTAAAGTCCAGCGCAGAGCACGTTAGTTATGTGCCTATGTAGGTTCAAGCGCTTATACATTGTTTAATACAAACAGGATTTACAGCAATACACAAATATCTTTACATATGAAAAAAAGAAAAGGATTTAAAAAAAAATTAAAATTAAAGGATTAAAATGTTACAAAAAATATTATTTTCTACATAAAAATATAAAAACCACTACCCCCATACCTTCTTCACCTTGGGGGGGCTTTTTCAATTTATTCATGACATTTGCATTTGTATAATGTTATTATTAGTAGTAGTAGTATTTATTATATGCATATTTATATTTGTTTTATTAAAAACAAGCTGTCCGCTTGTCAGGTTTTAAAGTAGTATGCGTCACTATATGGGGCATAGGAATAGGGCGTGTGTTTGGCTATAACTCTATAACTATAAATGGTTTTTTGACCACACTTCGTTATTATTGTTCATTTATTCATTTGCTGGAAATTTTGAAACAAATCTTTGCGCTTAACAAACAAAATTAAATATGTAGGCTAATGGACTTTTCCTGACTCCACCAAAGTAAAGGAGTAAAGAATTAAAGTAAAGAGAAAAAGAAAGTAAAGAGGCCGAATGGAGGACGCTGGTTCTTTATTCTCGTGCTGCAGATGGTCTGTTTAACTGTTTGCTGGCTCGTGAAGCGTTCAGTCTGTCCACTAACAAAGTCAGTCATGTAAATAGCAAATGTGCCATGGTGAGACGCAACTGATGCACATTATTCTCAAAACATACCTGTAACTCATTAAGAGAATAAGCACAACCCTGTTAGACCATGCGTCAGGGCGCAGAGCGTATTTTTCCATCCTTAAAATAGCCAAAGTGGATTTGAACACACCCTTAATGCTTTTGCGCCATGTGCTTTGGACTTTGTGCCTAGATTGTTAAAACAGAGCCCATTGTCTCAAAGTATTAAAATAATAGACCGACGTAATTAAAGCGCACATAAGTTACCCCTCTTTTCATATTTAATAGAAGTCTTTTGAGTCCCCAGAATGTGTCTGTAAAGTTTCAGCTCAAAACACCCATCAGATTATTTATTATAGCTGTTTGAAGTGTCTATATTATAGCTGAAAATAAATTATTGCTGTTTTTTTTGTACTGGCCCTTTAAGGCTAGTCCTCCCCGCCCACCGTTCCCATGTGCCTGTCAGCAAATCGCCGCCCTCGGCTGCCTCAGGAAGCACATCTCACGTAACGTGTGTGAGAAATACTACAGTAAGAACTTTAACAATCAGTATTTGATGCATTTTTTTGTGGAGTTGCAACAATGAGTCACACACAATGTCATTACAAAGTTCACGCACACACACAGCGAGGACACACACACATAGCGCAGACACACACACAGAGATAGAGACTGCGCATTAAGCTTTGCACTTGTTTTGCACGCATTTGTGACATAATACTGATAATCTCCACTGCTGTATGAATATCTGTTATGTTAATGTACAAATTAAACCCGATTTAACGTCCACAAACCGCGATTGAAGCGTCTTCTTTTATAATTGTTCTGACACGCGCCTGTGCTGATTAGGTAAATCTGAAGTGAATCGCTGTAATTCATTACACACATGCTCTGTTTTAAAACATTTTAAACATGTAAAACTCACTCTTGATCACATTTGATGAGGATTGATGATCCTAGCGAACTGAACAGACCTTTTATTCCCGATTGCTTTTCGCTCGTCCTCTCTTGTTGATATGATTATACACGTGACTACCGGACATGTTAATGCGCGCAGCTGTCAATCAATATTGGTGGGCGGGGGGACCGCACTCCTACGTAAAGTTGCGGTCGATCTGAAAACCGCTCCAATTGGTCCACCGTTTTTATGTTGTTAAATTTGGAAAAAAAAAGGACTGGGTGTGTTTATATCACCCCAATATGACGGTCTATACACTATACTTACACACATTTCTGTCCAAACAGCTTGTAAAGTAGATTTTTCACCCTAGGTGCCCTTTAAAGTAATACAACAACATTGCAAAATGTTACACACTACACTTTTCATTTGCAACATTATTACCCTTAATACACATGCTCACCAAACAGCACTCTGTGTGTTAATGACAGTTTGAAACACTTCTGCTTTTATATAAATTTCTTGATTTAGTTTAATTATCAAAAAATTTTTGCACCCTTAAAGAAATCTTTAGTTTTCACAAGGCTTGGTGCAGCTTTTGGTTAAAGGTATTCAGCTACTAATGACAAAGAATAACTAATTTTGATATACAAATGTTTGACCTTTGTTACCATATCAGGATCGAAACTGGGAATAAATAAGCCAAATCTGAATCAATACAATTAAAACAATGAAGCTCAGTCTGTGTCCATGTACACATGCGACAGGAAGCTTGTGTTCTGGACAGTGAATGCACTCGGGATATTTATTGTGTGACCACACACAGCAATCAAAAGATGCATTGAGCAACTACAGGACAGTCAATACATTGAGCAACTTCTCCTTGAAGTCAATCCTGCTCATCTGAAATAAGCTAGAACGAATTTGTCCGCATTGTTGGAACTGTTCAGCTGATCAAGGATCACATCATTGAAAGTGTAAAACCACACTAGATACTACTTACCTACAGGGGGGCCAGGAACACCTGAAAGCATTTAACACACACACACACACATACATTCACAGAACACTAATTGCTTTTAGCTCTGAGTGAATGAGACTGTTTGTCTGCGATGGCGTACTGGGAGTTGAGAGTTGACACTATGCAAGTCTGCTATAAACTCTCAACATATCCTCTTACAATAACACATTATCTGCATCGCAGTCACACACACCTTAAAAAGCTTACACAACTAACACATAGTGGCCCTCTTTCATAATGAGGTCACAGAGAAGGATTGTGCGACTCTCTCGTTCACCCCACACACACACTGTGATTATACAGCTGAGCCAGCAAATGATGAAGAGCTGCAGAACTCACAACGGCCCCCTGTCCCGGGATCAACACCTTTCAAACATCTACTCCTGCAGCCCTGAGGTAAAAGATGTTGGCTGGTAATAATAATAATAAAAAAAAAACGAGGTTGCAAGTTTGATACAGGTTTATCTAGCAATAAGCATAGCTCAAGTCTGTTTGGATAAATGTGTCAGCTAAAATAACTTGTAGATAAGAAACTGAACTGTGGTTTCATGGGTTTGAAAATGGCATGGTTATTAACCCAGATCATGCACAAATTGAGAATGTAGAGCTTGAATGCACTATAAGGGACTGCGTAAAATAGTGTGGCATATGTAAATGTTACTCTAAAAGTACACTGACTGGAAATTCAGGCCGAGGGAGCTGTAAATAATTAAACAAGATGGAAAAAAATACTTGCAGTAGTGTAATGTTTTCTTAGGAATAAACCAAGGAAGTTAATGAAGGGGATAAACCTTAACAGCCAGGTAAGGTGCTATTCCATTACAAATCTTTAAGCTTAGAGTACAGAAAGAGCTTTATTCTTACAATGACTAGAAATGATAACCATAATACTGCACACCCAGAAATTGTAATCAGGGGAAAGCTTGCAACTGGGAGTGTTTACTTATAATGGACAATAGATCCTTTCAAAAAACAGGCTTCCGCATTTAAATGATACATTTTATTCTAATATGTATCCTTTAGGTACAATAGGATACATAGTAACACTTATGTGGATACAATATTAATGTGCACCTTTTGTACATATTAGTCAGACCCCCAAATTTTTCGTGATTTATTATTATTTTTTTCTTGTGATTTTTTTGCCATAAAAATTATTGCTTTTGTGGTGATAATTTCCAGACATTTGCGGACAATTTTGCAATTAAAAAAATTGTTTTACTTCAGCTAGAATAAAAGCAGTTTTAAATTTTTTATTAACCATTTTAAGGTCAAAATTATTAGCCCCTTTATGCAAAACTTTTTTCGACTGTCTACAGAACAAACCATCGTTATACAAGAACTTGCCTAATTACCCTAACCTGCCTAGCTAACCTAATTACCCTAGTTTAGCCTTTAAATGTCACTATAAGCTGTATAGAAGTGTCTTGTAAAATATCTAGTCAAATATTATTTACTATCATCATGGAAAAGATAAAACAATCAGTTATTAGAAAGGAGCGATTAAAACTACTATGTTTCGAAATTTGTTGACTAATAATTCAGGGCGGCTAATAATTTTGACTTCAACTATATATATATATATATATATATATATATATATATATATATATATATATATATATATATATATATATATATATATATATATATATATATATATATATATATATATACACACACATCTTTGTCTTATTTTCCATATAGGTAGCCTACTGTCTTAGATGTGCAATCTGACACAACGACAATGACACAAATCATAAATATAAAGCTTCATCTTTATTTTGGTCTCTTGTCCAGACAAGATCTAAAACGGTAGGGATTTAGCCAAAGGAAGATTGTATAACTCTTATTTTTATCCACGATCTTACTTTTTCTGACATCATGTACCTTACTCTTGACATGCGTTGTGGCTTCCCCTACTGTAATACACCTAAAACACGAACTGCCGTAAAACTTGTCAATGGCATGGAAGAGTTTTCTCTCATTAACTGCAGGAAATGAGTTAAATGAAATCATGTATCGATTTGACGAACATCGTAATATCAGGCTTACACGTAAAGCACAAATAATGTCCTTCAATTTGGTCACGTCCAGTGGCTGTCATCCTTGAACCAATCTTTATCATTGTAAGCTGCTTGCTTTTCTGTTTGTTCCATTGCTCCGTTTATTATATGTTTGCCCCATTTTCTTTTGCAGCCCAACATACAAAATGCCCAATTTGCGCCACAGGATGTCTAATGCCATCTTTGCTTTGACTTCACATGTAAACCCTTCCATGTAATGTCATTTTTCGAGAGACACTCAAATACATCATGTGCACTGCATATGCAACGTCTAGAAACAATTGTCATGTAAAGCAATTCATTGCAAACTGAAATAAATATAATTTTATTATATGGTTTGGAATTGGATCTTTATGAGATTATTTACATTTTTTGCGATTGTTTTGCATTTAATTGAGAATTTTGCAGGATCTCAAAAATGTGCAACTTTTTGTTGATTTTGCGTTGGATTCAGCAATCGCGGAACTGCAAAAAACTAGGGGGTCTGATTAGTACCTAAAGGGTTAATATTTCATCTTAAAAGGTTCAAAGTAGTACCTAAAAGGTACAATAATATACATTTTGAAACACTATAACCTTAGTGACAGCTTTTGAATTTTGATTTGGATCCCACTGATTTTCACTGCAAAAAACAACAGATCAAACACTTATTTTATGTTACACAGAAGAAAATAAAGTCAGGTTTGGAATGATGTGAGTGTGAGAAAATGATTACAGGATAATCCTTTTTTCAGGTGAGCAATTCCTCTAACACACAACAGCTGAACCTATTTCCAGAGAGATCAGAGAATTTCACAAGACTGCAAGATAATGAACAACTGAAAGAACAACTGAAAGTATACAGTTACTAAATCATTTTTACAAGTTATCCTTTTCTAAACTTTCTGTTCCTATTCTTTTTAAAATTATAAACAGAATGCAGTTGAAGCTGGATGACCAAAATAGTTTCTCAGAGTATTACGCACAGCCATAAGCAAAGGTAAAAGTCTTTGATAAATGCATTTTGCCATCTACTCCATAAGTCAGAATAAAAGAACAGAAGAAAAAACAAGCAAACAGGAAATAATGGGGTAGACCTTAAAAAGAGAGATAACATCAGAAAAACAATGATAAGAGAAAAGAGAAAAAAATGTGGAATAAAAGACTCACGTAAAGTGGCACCTCTCCCCTGCTGAGCTCCATTACAGCAGCAGCACCTGAAAGGAGAAAAAAAACACATGTATAATACATGGAAAAAAGACACACGCCCACAAATAAACCAAACACATCTGCAGAAATGAGCAGAACAGACCCTCACATGAACAATATAAAAGGCCAGTTGCAAAACCCTGAGAGAACAAATGCCTATTCACTACAAAATCAAATCATGACATTTAGCTAAACACTGACACAGAGGGAGAAATACAGTACACAAGGAACAGAAAGGCCACCAAAGACAGAGTATTTAACATCGCTGACACCACTGGCTCATAAACAATCAAACAAATATAAAACAGAAGGACAGTCACAATGAAACTGTACTGTCTGTTTGTCCGTCCTTTCATTTTGCTGACTCATGGAGTCACCTGACTTCTCTTTTAATTAGGGCAAATCCTCAGAGAGGGATGGGAACAAAAACCTTGCCTTTAAATTGGGACATGTTCACATGGCTGTGCGGACAACAGAGAGCTTAATCTTTTGATCCTCCAAATGTCAGAACACAGCGGCCATCAAAACGCAGCTCTCTCTCTCTCTCTCTGTCCGAACACAACTGCCTCTCTCACAGTCAACAGGTGGGACAGCCGCCCCGACAGATGATACATGTGAACATTGTTTTACTATAATTGGTGAAACTATGCTTTTATCTCGAGTAAGCTGAACCTGTAAAAGTTTTTCTTAAATGATTAAAACTTTAAAAAATGGGTTTCAAACTAAATAAAATGGGTTTCAAATTATTTTTTAGGGCATTCTTGACGAAAGAGAAAAAAAAGAGTCATGCATGTTTGAAATAACATGAGGATAAATCAACAGTATGGTTTTTTGGAGTGAACTGAATCTCTTTAATTAAAATTTTGAAAGCTGGCAGGACAATCTAATATTATACGCTAGCTTGAAAGCAAAAGTTATCTTATGAACAAACTATACACATACTGTGTAATACACTACTGACCTGATTCTTCACGTACAAGCGGGCGCAACTATTGGAATCTTTTTGGCTCGAGACTTATGGTCTCATTCACTTCAGTTGATTTCTAGACGGTAAAAACAGCTCGTTATGCTGCTTGACGTTGCAAACTGATATTTTCTTATTGTGTTATTCTACTTTTTATGTAGAATCATGAACACACTTGTTTGACCGTTTATCATTCTTAATCATTTCTACATATACGCAAATGAATTGTAAGTTCTAAAACAATCACAAAAACGAGTGCACTTCCACATCGCAAAATAAGGTCAATACACGTTTAATAAAAGAGTTTGAGATTAATTGAGCGTGTGATATTGTCCTGTTGGAAGTAGCCACTACATGATGAGTAAACGGTGTCATAAAGAGATGGTCAAGGTCAATAACAACATCAAGGCATGTTGATCAAATGATTCTCATTTTAAACAACATCAATTGCAATTAAACCTTTGATACCATGAAGGATAAATCCATGCTTGTAATGTAATGCATGTAATTTACATCAAATTCTAGCCCTCCCATCCAAAATATCACACCAGAAATAAAGAATCGTCAGACCAGGCAATGTTTTTCCAATTGTCTATCTTCCAATTTTGGAGTGTCTGTACAAACTGTAGCCTTAGTTCTCTGTTCTTAACTGACAGGAGTGTCACTGATGTGATCTTCTGCAGTGGTAGCTCTACTGTTTCAAGGTTTGACCTGTTGTGCTTTCAGAGATTTTAACTTATTCTGCAGATCTTGATTGCAAAGAGTGGCTGCTTTAGTTACTGTTCCCTTTCTATCAGCCCAAACTAGACTAGTCATTCTCCACTCACCACTTGTATTACCTTTTTTCAGATAATTCATTGTAAACCCTAATGATGGAGGTGTGTGAAAACCTTTGAAATGCTCAGACCAGCTATCTGAAACCAACAACCATACCACAATCATTTGTTTAATTATTGTCATATCGGCAACTTAAGGCCAATTCATAACAAATGAAACACATCTTGCAGTTTTTACATGATGGTTTTTATTATTAAGATATAACGAAATACAAAACTACATAACACTGTGTGAAAAAGTGTATTCCCCCTAAACCCAATAACTGATTGGGGCACCCTCAGCAGCAATAACTGCTATCAAGTGTTTTCAATAATTGCAATGAGTCTGTTTAAGCACTGTGGACGAATTTTGGCCCACTCGTCATTGCAGACTGGTTGTAATTCAGTCACATTAGGGTGTATGTGTGTGACCATGAACCACCTTTTTAAGGTCATACCACAGCATCTCAATTGGATTTAGGTCAGGACTTTGACTAGGCCACTAAGTTCATTTTGTTTTTCTTCAGCCATTTAGAAACTGATTGCTGGTGTGCTTTGGAGTTCAATTCAGTTTGAATTCACACTTTTTCCACACAGGCCTATGTTTTGAATTTTGGTTTCCCTTAATAATAAAACCCTTCATTTCAAAACTGCATGATGTGTTCACTTGTGTTATCTTTGACTAAAACTGAATATGATGATCTGAAACATTCAAGTGTGCCAAACATACAAAATAAAAATCAGTTAGGGGCAAACACTTTTTCACACCACTGTATATAAATAAAATGTAAAACATCTTAACAAACAACATCTATTTCAGCCATTTAATTAAAAAACTAGTTAAATGACTTGGGACAATGGAATCAGAAGCTCAAAAATAAGTTAAAAAAACTAATAACATAAATCTGTAAATCTATTTTAGGTTCTAGATGCGGTCTTCACATATACATTAGGATGTTCGGTCAAGGTCACAACGTTGAGTAAAAAATGTGTTCTTTCTACAGATAAGTTGCATAGGTGTGTGAGTTACAAAGCAAGGTTTAATTTTTGTGCAAGACATCGAAACAATAGTGTCGTTTGTTGTTTTCACACAAATGTTAGCATAGTGGATGACATTTCAAGGGATGATGACGTCTCAGGTAACTCAATACAGCCTCAAGATCCAATAACACAGACACACACACACACGCAAGACAGAAACAATGAATATTACATAATTACACCAACACTGAACATATCCCGATATACATATTGCATATAAATGTATACTCATGCAACAATGAATGAGTAAATAAGGAAATTGTGAACCCAAGAGAGAAACAGAGATGAATTTTCGATGGCTTCGCCTGAAGCTCACAGACTTATCAGCTCTGATCAACCTTTAGATAGAGACTGAGCCCTGTTACACAATCCCAACCAGTCAGGGGTGGGAAGGAACATCTCTCCTCTCTCTATAGCCCAACATAATAATCCAACAGGTGCTTTGGAGCCCAGGATATTAGAATAAACTTTACGAGATCTTCGAGGCTTTCTAGTTATTCATGCATTTCTTATTATTATTAGGAGGAATAATGAGATCACACTTATATTCCTCTCACTCTCACTCACGTGCACATCTGGAAATTGAATCCTACCTGGGATGCATTAAAGGAGGTGTTATAGATTTTATGGTGTGATTAGCAAACCATGGTGTTTCAAAATCTAATAAGAACAACTAAAAAGTGGACTTTATTATACCAGCTGAGCAGCAGTAACAAAGGTCATTAAAATAAACTCATACGCAGTGCGCGCACACACACACACACACACACACACACACACACACACACACACACACACACACACACACACACACAAGATGGAGATTTAGTAAAACTATTGCAAAAACAGAATAAACAAGGCAGAGACAAGAGACAGCAAAAGGACAAAACACAAACAGAGTCAGTGAGCACTGGGGAGAGAGAGAGCAAGTGAGAGGTGCACTGAGTGACCCGTGACTGCTTTAGTTTCTCTGGGTGAAATCAAGCTGACTTCAGCCTGACACGCTCAGATTCCACCTGCAGTCTACTGACACATGCCAGATGTCTTCTGTATCACTCTGCCTAATGAAGAATCACCACAATTATTATTATGTCCAAAAAGGTAGCAAAGAAAAATATTACGATTTTGAAACTGAATGAAATGGTGACTGGGTGAAATAAAGGTTTGGATCCCACAGCACCCAGAGTTAGTTTGTTCATATGACTTCTGAGAGGTAATGGCTAAAATGGTTGTAAAACAGAAGTAAATCTCAGATTATATGCAAATATTAGAGGAATAAAAAACAACAGAAGTTGCTTTAAAAATGACTAAATATTCAAATATTAAATAACAGATTTAACAAAACGCACATCAAAATTAATATAATGTAAAAAGCTAAAGAACACAAATATAAAGAAGTTATCTTAAAAAAAATAACTAGTGTAATGTAAATAATAGTCAAATAACACTGCAGGATAACAATGGCTAAATGGCAGATTCTTAAAGAGCACATATTTTACCCCTTAAACAAGATATAACAAACCTTTGGTGTCTCCAGAATGTGTATGTAAAGTTTAAGGTCAAAAAACACATCAGATTATTTATTATAGCCTCCAGAATCTGCCCATTTTGGTGTCCGACTACATTGTAACTGTTTTTGTAGCCTGTGGCTTTAAATGCAAATGGGCTGCTTTTCCCCACCCACTGCTCCCACATGCGTGTCTGCGTCTCATCATGGTTTACGTCAGATAAACAGCACAGTGACAGAGACAGACTCGGATGAAGCTGAAATTTAGTTCCAAGTATAAAATACCAAGTAAGTTTATTTGATGTATTTGTGGTGGAGTTTATTCAAGCCTTTCTGAAATGATGAGTCTCACACAAATGCCGTTTGCAGTACACACACAGAGAGACATATTAGCGTTTACTGACACCATGCGGCCGTGGTAATTATAGCAAGTAAGAACTAAATATCGATTTTACTGTCTTTATTACAAACATGCTCTGTTTTTAAAACGTTTTAAACTTAATAAACTTTTAAAAATCTCAGAGAGTTGTAACAATTATGTTAATCCCAGTTTATTTCCCAAAAATTTTTTTGTGGACATGTGTGTACATGTTATTATAGAAACATGACGCCTGTCAATCAATTCAGTGGTTGTGGAAAACAGCACCCCTAAGTCACAATGTAGTGGGCCTTAAAATCACTGGGATTTGGGTCCTATTTTAACATCAGGAAAAATTAAAAAAAGAAACTTGTTGTGTTCATATTACTCCAATATGACAGTGGACACACTATACCTACACACAGATCTATCCAAACTGCTTACAAAAGTTGATTTTCCTCATAGGTGCCCTTTAAAATGATTATAAAACAGTAAATGTAATAGTTTGGGTTTGGTTAGTATTTCAAAACTATGGAAATGAATGGTGAATGGGGCCAATAAATAAAACTATTATTGATATCTCAGTAATATAGTCAAATTTGTAGTAATATTTATAATGGCAGGTTTCATATTTCTTAGTTTTTATACACCTCAAATATTGGCACCCCACTAGAACAGTTTTTTTTTAACTCTCACTTGAGCTCAACTTGATCTGAACCTGGAAATTTCATGTAAAACAACATTTTTCCCTGTTAAACAGCATGAATGTGACTAGACTAACATTGGTCTTCTGTGATATTCACTAGCTACCCTGTAGGCCTATGAAGCATTCTTTTGTTGCCTCTGTTTGTTCAGTATTCAACAGAGCAAAGAAGAGAGACAAAGACTGATGAGGAGCGCACTTCAAAGTGCCTTTCATGCCAGACCCTCCTATTTCTCTTTCTCTAAAAGTAAGGGCTGGGACTCTCTCTCAGGCCACGCCATTCATGCAGGATACAACAGGGGAAAGAGGAAGTCAAAAATCGCTCCAGATTACCAGGACACAATGCCATCGCCCCTTCTTCGCTCTACGTCCTCCAGTTTGGCTCTGGAACATCAACTGGCCTCAAGCGTGTATCCAGATTGCTTTAAACATAATCATGGCTGCAACCCCAACATTGTACAATCAAGTGCTTAAAACACTTCCGATGACAGCTCTGCTCGCTATATGAACACAATCAGAAAGATTTAATCAAATGGACTAAAGTGATTTCATTTTGATTAAGCAGGAGAGAGCCTTGCAGGTACATCTACAAGACACACGCTACAAGGTTTTTTTCCTTTGTTTTGTTTTTAGGCTTTGCATACAGAGATGACAATGTTTTGATATGGTCCAATTAACCAATACATCACCTTTGCCAATACATCAGACTTTATTGAAATTATTCTTTAAATATAACCATTAGTAAGCTTATATGAGACTTTCCTTGTGGTCAATGCTTCCATTAAAAAAACAAGCCACACATGTGAATCCAGTACCTGACAGTGAGCAAAATGACCAATTGTGGTTTGTTATTTCTAAACAAGCCATGTTTCCCCTTGGACACAAAAGCTGGTGTACTTTAGAATTAAAGCTAGGTCGACACAAGAGCTCTTTGGCAACCAATAACAATACGTTTGAACTCCTTCATATGTTTATACAGGAATATGCACTGTTTTTGATTGACCATGATTGCTGTAATATAGCATCTAACAAACCTTTTCATGCAGGATGTTCCAGTCATATTTAATGCAATTTTTATGCTAGTAACCAAGCATGTTGTTTTATGCTAACATGCTTATAAGCAATTCCAGCGTTACGGATGTGACATTTGCAGGAAAATCTCAAAGCATCAATTCACAGAAAAAGTATGTTAACATTATATAGTAACATCTGTTTATATATTCCAAAACAACTAACCACAGAGTTACGGGATCAGAAAAATATTAAACTGTACATGCGATTAAACAAGTCTGCGGGTTTACAGTATACAAAATACTTGTAGAAATTCTGTGAATTTAACTGCACAACCCAAAATAAATAATGCTAATCAAAAAGATAAGAGTTGGATCACTACAGAAAAAAAATGGTCGATTTTATTTTATTTGAATTTTTTTTCATTTATGAGGAAAAATCTCCGTTATGGATGTGACATCTGTCTGTTATGGATTTGACAGATGTGAAATTGCCACTTGTGTGATTTTGGTAAATCAAATATAATAGTTTGAAACATTGACAGAAACATTTTTGAGCATTTCTAAAGTATTGTAAAATACTTGCTTACACAAAAAATGTAGAAGCGGTTTCGATATTTTTGCGAAAACTGATTTTTTTATGGCAAGCTTAACATTTGCATGGAATTGCTCTTATATTGTTTTTACAATGAAACCAACAAGCAAAAAAAAAACAACGACATAAATGTTTATTATTAACAAGCAATCCCATCGCATATTTAAAATAACCTGTTGCTCTGTAAACTATATATGTATTGTACTTAAAATAAATGGAATCACACATACTATTTTTTCCACATTATTTTATTAATATTAATTTAATTAATTATGATTGTTGGCAGTTCATTCCGCTGTGGCAACCCCAGATTAAAAAAGGGATTAAGCCAAAATAAAAATGAATGAATTATGATTGTTATTTTTTACCTCAAGCAAGCTCCTTTAAGTCATTGGGATTGAAATATCAAATGAAACACAAAAGTTAACTAAAACGCATGTCATCTTCTGCTTTAATAAATATTTTTGGATAGTAAAATGTTCAAAATTAGTTTGATCAATTTTCTGTATGTCTCTCATTTACTGTACATGCAATATATGAGTCTGATATCAGCAATAGGCAAGACTGATTTCTTAACATCAGCAATGGCAATGGCTATTAAAAAAAACATATGTTTTGGCCCAAACAACCAAAGGCACTGCATTACACATGCCAGACTAAAAGCTTACAATGTCACTTTTTAAAAAAAAAAAAACCATGTGCTTCTTTCATATGTAAACAAACAGTCCTGTGCTTTATCCAAAATCATTTACTGTTCAGTACATACTGCGTTTACCTTTTAAACTTCATGACCATTAAAATGACTTTCTATACTGTACCTGACAAAAGTTGTTGCCTATCCATGTTTTAGAAACAGGAAATAATAACTTGACTTCTAGTTGATCATTTGGTATCAAAAGTGGCTTATATGAAAAGCAAAGGCCTCTAGATTACGCGTTGATTTTTAATTATTTAATTAGGACTGTAACGTCTGACTTTGTTCAGATAGAAGTATTGTCACTTAACAGGAATAATGAACAGTATAGAACATAAACTGAAAGTACAAAGTAACCCAGGTGCATCTCATGTGCAATTTTATTTGAATTTGGACATGAACATCTGTTTGTCTCATCCTGTTCCTCTCCCATATTAGTATGCACGTAGGCTTATTCAGATACATGATTGTGGTCAGCAATTGTTTGCCTTATCACATACTCACTCATGCCTATAGATTAAATCTGTTAAATCCAAGCAGGGGTTTCACATATGTGCATTTCTATGGTTTACACAGAGATGATAAATGCATCATTTTCAAAGTTAGCATTTTCAGGCCACCAAAACACTACAGTAAATGTCGGCTTGATAGCGCATATTTTTATATATGTTTGTAGAAATAGTTGTAAATAAGACATTTTAAATATGACTTTTGACAACAGCTTTTAAAAGTTAGTTAGCGAAGAAAATAGTTTACAGAGGCTCAATGAAATGTGTTCACTGAACCTTTCACAGACATCTTTGTGGACTTGCAGAACAGATAAATGAATGTTCCATTGTTTGTTTACAAGATGCGAAATGAATACAGACAGACATAGACCAGTTATCTAATTCAGATGTCTAAATCAGAATATTGGATAAACGTGGACGTTGCAAGCAAGTGAGTGTGTTTACATGACTCTTCAACATAACAGCAGAATATACTGTACATGTAAACACACGGTCGTGATTATTGCTGCTGCAGTTGTCATTAATTGCTGTGATGTGTCATATGAATACCAAAGACACTGCACTTTAACTACACCATTAAACTACACTGCAAAATTACTCAAATGTGCAAAAGTGGTTAATTTAATATTTTTGCTAGTTGTTAGTTAAAATAGTTGCAAAAATAGTGATAAATTCACCTTCTCACTATTTTGACATTTTAAATGGGCGTAAACTAAGATGCTTTATTGATCAAAACATTTGTACAGTGGGCTTCAGTTCCCATAGCTGCGACTATCAACTGACTACAAACAATGACAGCTTTCACTGGCGCTGTCTTTTCCCATGAACAACTTTACAGAAACTCCAAAACATATGCAACATTGCTCGAAGGCAAACACAAGGAGAACTTCAGAAGCCGCGGGAAAACTACTTTCCAGCACTTTAATACAAGTAAAGTACGCCGCACCTGTACTAGACATATGAGAACACCTACCTCACTCCATAGGAAGGTATTTTCTTCAACTTCTCAATGTAAAGCGTTCAGGTTGTTTGTACAAAGTATCCTGACTGATTGAACGTCCGTACATCCGTGTGCGTGACTTGCACTTGTACAAAGCCGAGTTTTTTGAATGGTCACAGGGGGTTGTGGATGCGCCACCGGAGTTCACTCTCTTCTGCGCCGTGTGCGTGTGATGATGGCCCTGCCCCTAGTGAGCCTATTAACCAATCCTACTACGGCGAGGGCTTGGCTCATTAATATTAAATAGGCTGCTTGACTGGATCCTGTAGAAAGGTAACCAAGCTACGTCACTATGAGCGAATTAATTTTCAGGAGAGAAACCCTTAGTTCATAAGCAGAAATTACTTAAATCTCCTTTGTTTTTTCCCCATTTTCTAACCCTAACTTGCTAAATTTGAATCTCGTTTCCTCTATTAAACGTACTAGAAAACTAGAAAAGATAACACGACAACCTTTTTAAGGACACATAAACACTTGTCGATTAGATATTTTTCTCTATTATGTAATATAATTCATGTAAACCCATTAATGCAAACCCACGTATTTTGGTTAATTTTTCTGTTATTGTTATTAATATTTTTTCTCTTTATGTGAAATTTACAATTAAGAGATATAATTGTCATATTTCCCTGTTATTTACAAGTTTGACAATGAACAAGAGAGAACCCCTCAGCATAGTAGGACTCATTCGTTTCAACAGGAGAGCGAGAGAACTACCTACAACAGCACAGTCACGTGTTTGGGGACCGTACATTGTTTCAGGCTGGTTTTCCTAGAGGGGTTGATAATCCATTCTTATTTTTGTCATGTTCAGACATGTTACAATAATATTTTGTCAAATTGTTCCGCGCTATAACAGGTCTAATGCAACAGGCACATTATGTCATTATTATGCATGATCAGATAAACAGAAATAAGGGTGATAAAAGCAGCAATCTCTTGTAAAACTATGATCCTTTACATGATTACATGATTAAAATGTATATTTTAATGTTCAGTGCTGCTTTTAAACAGTGTTTTGTATTATCTTTTTAAATGTATTAGTATTTGTAATTAGATTGTAGCCTATTACTTTTCAAATGCTCAGAGAACTACAGGGATAATAGGCCATTACAATGTGGTGATACCATTGGCCCATGAACGTTTCCTGCTTGTTATCGAATTATTTAATAAACATTGAAAATGAGAGAATTAAATCATAACTTAACGTTAAAACAGCTATCATGTCATCATTTATCAATATGTGGACATTTTTTAATTCTCTGAAGCTATGGAAATTAAAAAAGAAAAACAGGAAATACTTTAGGAACATTGTTATTGTTTATAATACCTCAAAATTGTCTATATGACTTAAATTATTATTATTATATAGAATTTTTTATGCAATTTTTCATGATTTTTTAAATATTTATATTTATTATATATTAAGGCGCTAAATAAATAAGGGGGCTAATTACATCGTCATTAAAATTGTTTTTAAAAAAATGAAAAACTGTTTTATTCCAGCTGAACTAAAAGAAATAAGACTTAAGAAATAAGATTTCCTTCCTTGGTCTATTAAACATCAATTGGGAAATATTTTTTTAAAAATACAAATTTCATAGGAGGGTTAATCATTTTGACTTCAACTCTACATAGGTACATGCATGTTAAATAAGACACATTCCAGCAATTAAATAATTAAAGCTGTATCACTTTTTTTTATTAATTGTTACATTTATTTATAACATTTTATCAATCCAACTTTAGATAATGAACAAGTCAGAAGTCAGCTTGAGTTAAGTTGAATTCTAGCGATGCTTGTTAAAAATCACTGATGTCATATAATAAGTGGTCATGAATATGAAAACTGAGGTGCAAGCAGCTGAAAGAACTTATGTGATGTGGAGGGGGGGGTGGCCATGTTTTGATCGGTGATATGATTTTGGGGTCACATACAAATGAATGGACCTGGACAGTCTATAGAAAGGAAACAATTAATAGAACATCTGGGAATTTATATAATCCCTGTAGTTCTTATATATAAATCTGTTCTAACTCCTAAAAATTAGCAATCAGAACCTTCATAATCAGGCTCGAACCAGCTACTTTCTTGCTGTAAGGGGATCATGCTAACCACTGCGACACCGCATAACCTCTTTAAAATATTTCCTTTCTTAAAACAAATACTTTATTTTGGGTCTCATCATTAGTTTAAAATATTTACAGTATAGAATAGCTGTGTGAATGTCATGTGTAAACTTATAAGCAAGTTTGTCCGTTATAGAAGCTGTTGATATATTTAAAGAGATAGTTAACCCAAAACTAAAGATTCTGTAATCGTTTACTCACCCTTTACTTGTTCCAAACCTGTTTGACTTTTTTTCTTCTGTTGAACACAAAAGAAAATATTTTTCAGATGGAAGTCTAAAACATCTTCTTTTGTGTTCAACAGAAACAAGAAATTTATAAAGGTTTCGACACACTGGAGAGTTAGTAAATAGTGAGTAAATTTTCTTTTTGGGGTGAACTATATCTCTAAGCAAGTTAGATAAAGGTAATTTAATCAAAATGTCATAATACATTACCCAAACCACAATTTTCCTATGTAATTTGCAATCGTTAACATGAAGTATTCTACCCAGCACTGCAAACATTGTCAGATGTAAAATATTGATTTAAAAACAGAAGGTTCTCTTCTTTTTTAAACTCAAGTCAGCATTGAATACTCAGTTGGAAGAAACCTTTCTGTTTAAGCTTGTCATGATTCGTGCTAAATAACAAAAGTCCTGCTAGCATGCTTGTTAAACAGGATATACAACCAGATCACTCTTAAATCCTAAAACATCCAACACCTACACTGCCTGCTTGGTATAGCTTTAAAAAGCTATGTTAAGCGTCACTCCTATTGTCATAGGATTGGTTTACCCAAATTGCCCCTGGCAATTGAACAGGAAATGGAGGGGGAGTCAATCAGTGTGTCCACCCTTCCTGTCTGTTCTTCAACAGGCTGGACTGATGCCAACCATCACAGACAGAACTTTACCCAAAAACCCACCAGAGTTAAGAGTGTTTTGGGAAAATATAAGGTACAAGCAGAGTGACATCTAGTGGTGGATAAGAGTGAAGCAGTGGCCCTCCAGAAACAGGTCTGGACCAAACCTGGTCTAGAAAATCATGCCAATTTAGCAGTACAAATGTCAAATCAACCATTGTTCTTGTGATTCATGAGAAAGATTATTACACGGAATAAAACTGAAACTGTACAACTGTGGTGCTTCCTAATTTCTGTAATAAAAGGTTTTCAATGTTTATGCATGCCTATACATACATTATTATTATTTATATTATTATTATTATTATTATTATTATTATTATTATTGATGTTGTTGTTGTTGTTGTTATTATTATTATTATTATTATATGCATAAAGCACATCTTTGTTGAGATAACCACTGACTGATCTAAAGAACAGAAAATGAGTTTCAGTAATATGAGTTTACACTGCCATCTTCTGAATATCACCGTACACTGCATCCAGGCCGTGAGAAAAACAGAAGCATTTAGCCCAAAACAGGTTCCAAAAGTGTATAAAATTTTCATACAATTTTATTTACATTTCATTTATAAAAATATATATATAATGATGAAGCAACGAAAATTTCTGTGAAGGGAAATATAAATAGAAGTAACAGGTTGAACTTTTACCCTTAAAGACTTAAAGAGAGAAAGATATTCAATTATTATTTTGGTGCTGTACTGTGATCCTTAAATAACATATTTTAATTAAATGATTTTTAATTGTAATTAAATGATTTAAATGTCTGACAGGATTTTTGGTAGGTTGTAATACTGCCATTTTAGTGGGTATCTTCTGTAAATTGTTGTATAAATGTATGATAATAATTATTATTTTGTGAAGATAAATATAATCATTATTTTAATGATGATTATTTAAAATAAACAATTCATTCATAAATATATACAGACAGTACATACAGTTGGAGTCAAAATGATTAGCCCACCTGTGAAATATTAATTATTTTAAACATATTTCCCAAGTGCTGTTTGACAGAGAGATAATAGTTTTGATAACTAATTTCTAATGACTAATTTATTTTATATTTTCCATAATGACAGTACGTAACATTTTACTAGTTATTTTGCAAGGTACCAATATTTAGCTTAAAGTGCAATTTAAAAACATATTTATTTATTTATTTATTTATTTATTTATTTATTTATTTATTTATTATGTTAACTAGACAAGTCATTAGATAATTAGGCAAGTTATTTGATAACACTGGCTTATTCTTTAGAAGAAAAAAAAGAAAAAAAGGGAAAAAAATTATATATATATATATAAATGGGGCTAATTGTATTGTCGGTAATACTGAAACTGCTTTTATTCCAGCTGAACTAAAAGAAATAAGACTTTCCCAGAAAAATTTTATATTACAGGAACTACTGTGGAAATTTCTTTGACATTATTTGGGAAATATTTAAAAATATACACCAAAGGAGGGCTGATCTTTTTTACTTTATCTCATACTGTTATAACAAGACACATTTCAATGTACAGAAAAATAAGTAAAGCTGTATCACATTATTGTTTTTAATGATTGTTCCATATTAATCCAAGTTTAGATAATGAACAATAGAACTATAGTCAGTCAGAAGTCAGTTCGATTTAAACTGAAGTCCAGAGGTGCTTGTTAAAAATCACTGATGTCTTATAAAAAGTGGTCACGAATGCGAAAGCAGAGGTGAAAGCAGCTGACAGATCTTATGTTTAGACTGCCATACGCAATGGGGGAAAACATGTTCTGGTCGACGATATGATTTTGGGGTCATATAAAAATTAATAGAACTGGACAGTCGCCGCATGAGGTGGAAGAGAGGAAGTCTCCCACCGAGCAAAACCACCATCCTTCCTGTGGACTGAAGCTGGGACGTGACCCAAAAAACTGCCTTTAACCCTCGGATCTCTCATTAGCAAAAGCACAAGCAACACTAACAAACAAACAAAACAGCAACAGCCATTGCCCCCTCCATCCCAATATCCTTCTGTCTGACTCCCTCTCTCCGTGCGAGAGGTGGACTCACGTCATGGTCCACATCCGTGCTGTGAAGAACAGCGGGGGACCAGCCAAAAAGACCGGCCACAAAAGCTCCAGCACGAACTCGAAATAAATCCCATTGACCGGAAGAACATGCAAGGATGTCCAGTCGGGTCTCACGTTATCGGTCTATTCATCAGGCAAACTCTCCCAGTGCTGCCCACTTTGGCTCCTGTGTCACACTAGCAGGCTTGGACGACAGATCTCCAATCCTCCATCAGATCCAGTACTTTCTCACATCTCAGAGCACTCAGAGGCCAGTAAGAGAATAGAGCTTCATCTAAAAGTTGATCAATCAATAGTGCATCAAGTCTCTCTCAGTCTGTCATCTCTCAGACATCACTTACAATTAACAATATGGAATAAACTGAGAACTGAAATATGGGTAGTTCTCAGTGGGTGGTGGTGGTATGGGTGGTGAGATATGGGTGGTTGCGTAGCTAGGGAAGCAGACACACACTCTGTCAGTTTAAAACTAGATTAAAGGCACATCTCTTTGCATTAGCACACACATAAAACACAAATGCTTTTGAAATCCAAATCCTCTAAAGGATTGTTAGTCTGCATTATTTATGGCAACCAGAGCCGGTAACACTTGCCAAAAGACATTATAATTTGAACGGCAGCTTCTCTTATGTTAGTCTGTTTTTATTATTCCTGAGGTTTCCATAATCCTGGACTAGGCCGTATCCTGAGCAGCTGATGTGGTGGTCATAGAGGAGTGGAGTACATGAGACTGATTCCTGAAGACCCCAGTGACAGACGAGTCTTTGCATTGATCCTAAAGGGCCAGCCTGTACACTAGCTGGTGACCTCTCCCACCTGCAGCTTCACCTCGATGGACATCCAGTGTTCTCCATAGGCAAAGGCAAAAGGCTTTCTCTCATTGAACGTGGCAGGATTGTTGAGCTGCATAAACAAGGGTTCTCACAGCACATCATTGCTGCCGAGGTTGGATGCAGTAAGACAGTCGTTTTAAATTTCTTAAAAGATCCTAAGCATTATGGGACAAAAAAAGTCAAGAGGTAGACCCAAAAACATTTCATCTGCATTGAGCTGGAGGATCCGATGGACTGTTCGTAAAGACACAGGCAGATCCTCAACCCAAATTAAGGCTCTTAGTGATGCTGACTGCAGCCCAATAACCACAAGACGACATCTTTGAGAGAAGGGCTTAAAGAATAAAACACATCTTTAAAGGCCACGTTTTCTCCCACACCACAAACTTGCCCATTTGGAATTCACAAGGGAGCACCAAACAAGTGACATCAGGATCTAAAATTGATAAAATTGGTAAAAGTGAGCTTCAGGTTGTGCAGGGCAGTCAAACAGCTGTTGGTTATATGGACATGTTGCAGCGGGCATGCCTCTTGACTGAGGGCCCTCGGATTTTTCAACAGGACAATGCTGCAATTTACAATGCCCCCTGACAAAACACTTCTTCTGGGAGAATAACATTGCTCCTTTGAACCATCCTGTATGTCCCCCTCATTTAAATCCCATTGAGAACATTTGGGGTTGGGTGGCAAGAGATGTTTACAAAAATGCATCTCAGTTCCAGAACGTGAGTGACCTTCAGCCACCACATAGAGCAACTTTACCACCAGCCTCCTGGAAATACTTGTCGCTATCAAGAAGCTATGTAGAAGTGAGTGAGTCTTTGAAGTGATCAACAAGAATGGAGGCACTACTCACTACCGAGTCATTTTTGAACCTTACAGTATTTTCAGTATTTTTGTCGTGGTTTTTTTTTTGTGATTAGCTGATGAACAGCCTGTTTGAGTTTAAATGCTTCTTCAATAAACTACATACTCTCTGTTTTTTGGCTTTAGCATCTGTGTCTTTGGGTATTTTAAAGCAGTACTTACAATTGGATTATGATCTACCAGTGCAGAATGTGAACACCTGTAATGTTTCCCCCAGTCATAAGATTTTGATCAGGAGTGTATATTCAAAACCTGGAAACCAATAAGAATTAGTTTTTATTAATAATGCTGTCTTAATTTTCTTCTAATGCTCTCTTGAAGAATGGATTCTAATTGGATATTGATTATTAATCAGCTTGGATCAAATTGTTTTGCATGTGTTCATCTGCAAATTATCTGTTAGACATCACATTTCTGACATTTAGAATATCTTTCTTTAAGACGTTTAAAATTTAGAATGTTTAATCAGCAGAATTTTTAGTCATTCCTTTGAAAACAGATGGTTTCCAGACTAAACAATCTTTAACATACATAACGCAGACGTATGTGTGCTACCTGGGGGCCTGCTCTCTTATTAATTCACATTTTGAATGATTTTCAGAAGCATATATTTATCATTTTATTATTCATTTTAGTAGTGAACGGGAACCATTTGGTGTTATTTCATTGAAATAAAATGCAACAGGGTCCTCTGTGTATATTTTATATTTCTGCCGTTAACTTGGACACAAAAAGAGCATTTTGTACATTAACATTAACAAGGACTACTAAACACTGACACATTACAAATGTACCTTGCTGCTCAGTGTTCATTAATATGCTTATTGTAATATTGTGCGCAACATTTGTATATGAAAATACACCATTTTGAAGTAGAAAAACTAAATTAGTGTTTCTTTCATAACAATCTGTTTTATTTAAAATAGAAAAAAATTATTTCAGGCCGAACTCACAACGTGCATAACAAAATGCATGAGTGCGTTCCATTATGTGTGCTAAAATAAACGAACAATCTCTGTTGTGGCATGCATTTTTAGATGTTGTAGTTTACTGTAGATATGTATATGATAGTTTTCTGAATGTGTTCAATATCCAAGTTTAGACCTTAGTTCAAATTTGACCCAGGTGTCCATTATTGCAAAAACAGCATGTCTGGGAGCACAAGAGCCCTCTCATTTCATGCAAGCACAATTGCACTCTCAGTGGCCTTCAGGCAGGCATCGATCTCTCACTCCGGCTGGTATGAGGGCTCCACTGGCACAGCAGTGGGCACATTTACAAAACTACACTTCAAAAAACTTTCCTCAAACTTAACAAACACTGAAGTCAGACATCAGTCAACTGATGAGTGATTAAAGAAGAAATCTGTAGATCAGCGATAATAAAAAGGTTATGTTCCATCACGACACTTTATATGTCATATTTGAAGAAATCGGTTCTTTTGCTTGTGGAACACTTTCTCTTTACATGCATTTGAACATGCGTTGTATAATTATTTTTTATGATTATCATATTTTACAGTGATGTCAACATGTGATACATTTTTGTCCTAATAATATAAAACAATTTGCATAGATACATACGGTCAGAATTTCTAAATTTTTACTTATTGAAAAGCCATTTATGCCGCCTTTACCAGTTGTGCACTGTGACATTAATTTCATAATTTCATTGTATATCATTTCAATCTATATATACATTTATTCTTTATACGTGTGTGTGCAACTATAATTTTATAACTATATACAATTTCTTATATACAATTCAAAGTGCTTTACATAGACAGGAATAAAAGAGACATGTATAAGAAAAACAGATAAAAACAGGTTAAAATGTGTTAAAAACTGGTTATAAAAAAATGAAAAGAAAAACATAATAGTGCGATCTGTCGGACATAGCACAGTGCTCTTTCAGGAAAGACACAGCTAAACAGATGTGTTTTCAGTCTTGGTTTAAACGTACCTAATGTTGGAGCACATCTGATCATTTCTGGAAGCTGATTCCAGCAGCGGGGGGCGTAGTAGCTGAAGGCCGATTCACCCTGCTTTGACTGAACTCTTGGAATTTCTAGTTTATATGATCCTTCATTGAGCATATCTGTAATGTATTGAGGTACTGGGCCATTTAGTGATTTATAGACAAGTAATAGTACTTCAAAATCTATTCTGAATGTAACTGGGAGCCAGTGTAAAGACCTGAGGACAGGTGTGATGTGCTCTGATTTTCTGGTTCTGGTTCAGCTGCAACTGTCTGGCTGTGTTTTTGGGAAGGCCAGTGAGGAGGCCATTACAGTAATCCACCCTGCTGCTGATAAAAGCATGAACAAGTTTCTCTAAGTCTTTACTGGGGACAAAGCATCTAATTCTTGCAATGTTTTTTAGATGATAGTATGCTAATTTACTAACTGCGTTGGCATGACTACTGAAACTCAGATCTGACTCCAGAGTCACACCAAGATGCTTGACCTTATTTTTTGTTGTTTGACCCTTTGAGCCAAGGTAATCATTCACCTTGAGAACTTCATCTCTGTTCCCAAACGCAATGACTTCAGTCTATTTATATCACAATCTCAAGTCAATCAAGTCAAGCTTTATTGTCATTTCGCTACATGTGTGGACATACAGAGGAACGAAATGTCATGTCTTGCAGGACAGGGTGCTACATAAATTAATCATAAATACAAACACAACACTTAACACAAGAGCTATTTTAATAAACCTACGCAACTAACATATACAATAAGATACTATACACTTAAGACAAGATATACAAGTTGTTTTACATGAGACTGAACAAAGTTGTGCAGGATATTGGTTTTTTAGGTTTAATATTGTGCAAGAGTTATTTTAGTTTGATGCAAGCGGTGACATGATTGTGGTACATTTATAGGAAACATCGTTTTCATTATTGTGCTCCAGATGAAGTTTAGATAAAGTGTCAGGTGCCTAAGAGAGAAGACTTTCTACAGGTGGTTTGTCTAACTGTTTGTCATAGACATGATACATTATATAATAATATTTGTTCTGATTATTGAGACATTTATTTAAGTTTTTATTGCAATTGCAATCTTGTAAGTCTGAGTTCACTTTCAGTTGCTCGTATATTAGTGTACTGTGATGTTGTAAACAAACACCCAGGTAGCAAAGAATTTTGGCCCAGATTTGGCATAAAGCTGGCACAGCAGGCATTTATTCGGCACTGGCATACAGCATGTGGGCCAAACATGGAAAAGGTTTGGCAGAGGGGGCACACATGATATGGGCCAGATGTCAAATGTATTTGGCCCAGATGTTAAAAATTGATATGTGGGCCACGTAAGTCATTTCCATCTTCCTTTGTGTATTTTATGCCTTCATAATCCAGGAAAATGACAATTTAATCCAGGAAACAATCAAGATTTAATTATTTGAATTAATTAAGCTATTTTTCCTATAGGTTGCAAAAGAACTGAATTTAACCTACAATACATATATTTTATAAACCAAATGATCATTTTACAAATTATACTAACTATACTAATCATTACCATTATTATTGCACCTAAAAGCATAATGCTTTATGGGTTTATCAATTTCACTGCAGTCGTGACACACCAAGTCTGGCTTCCAGACAATGAGCAAATACGGGGTATATCTGGCCCAGTTAAGGGCCAGTTATTGACTTGGCCCAGATATGGTCCATGCTTGGACTTTGTCTGGAAGCCAGATCTGGTCCAGTCATGTACCGTAATTCACTGCGGCATGTGGGCCAAGCAAAATCTGATTGTGTGGGCCAAAGCTGGGCCAGAAAGAATTTGCTATGTGGGCAGTTTTTAAAAATGTCACATGCTGATATTTAGAGTGATTTATTTCTTTAAATAAAATACAAAAATCATCAAAAGCTTAGTCACAGTCAAAAGCTTTTTATATATATTATACAGTAATAAAATCTGAAAAATATTCAAATAAAGTGTCATATTACTACTACTTTTGCTACTTTACTAGAAGAAATAACGTATATAATGGTCTACAACACTAAGCGGCTCAGTGCTTGTATCCTAATTATTAAACTATCAATCTTCTCAAAGGTTCAGAAATTTTTTTACAACAACTACAGTATTATGTGTGTTTGCTTTGGAACAGATTATAAAGGTGTTTTTTTTTATTTGGATTAATCTATTTCTTGAATAAATTACAGTACACAAAGCATGGTCTGATTATTCTTTTAAGTGCTAATCCAAGTTCACCCTTTGTATTTAGGCATGCAAGGTCATTAATACCTAAGATTCTGTAATCCATTGGCTCAGTCAACACAATTATTTTGTTCTCGGTAATTACAGAAACAGGTCAAATGTGTATAATTATGCTCTGCAATCACTTCAAGCGTCTATCAGTATATATCCTCCTTGCCAATATATGGAGAATACATCTCTGGGGTCTCTTAAAAAAACAAGCAATAAAAAATGAATAAAAAATAAAAAGTTGTCAAAATTGTAAGGCAACTTGCTTCAGAGCCTTTTTGTTCATCCCAAGTACTGCAATTAGAAAGCTGCCTGAAGCTGAATACCTTAAAATTTTAAGCTGAGTCAACTTTTTTTTTTACAGTGTATAAGCTCAATGTGATTCAACAGAGTGTTGGGTTCAGTAATTAAAAATGAACTTGCATATCAGTTGGTATCATCACAACTCAATAAATGTTAGCATCGGGAAGAATCAGTTTTGATTGAAGCAGGCAAGAAAAAAAGATTAGTGAAGCAAAACCTGCTAAATCCTAAACAAGAGCTTAACATGCTGCATCATCCAGCAGGTCTCTAATCACAGAGTTAGGAAATCTCTACTTTGGAGCTCTGGAGGCGTGCGCCCGAATTAGTCTCAGTCAACTCAAAACAAACAAAGAGTTAAAGCCATGAAACACAAGGGGTCAGAGTAAAAGAGGCGAGCAGCTGGATTTGATCCCTTTAGATTAGCCTCTCTATAAAAGCTCCGCACATAGTTCAAACCAAGCTGATGAATTGTTTTGCTTGGTTTGTCTATCATGGTGTAAAGGTCACTATGATCTGGGTGTGACCGTGCTATACCGTCGTCTGCCAAAGAGGGGCGCTAATCTTTTAAATGCCATCCCAACTTTTCTGTCCCTGCTTTGACAAAGTACACAGTGATTATTACCAGGTCTGACATAAAAACATTTTTATTTGTTGTATGCACTTCAGGATTTAGATTCGAAGGGTAGTAATACCAGTGTTTCTTAATATTTAGGCAGTTTGCTTTGCTTAAAGGATTACTAGAAAACAAGCGGAGGCACAAAAGAGAACGGACATGGAGTTAATAATATGCCAAAACAATCTGAATTTGAATTGTGTTCATTTGAATTATTGACAATTGTAATTAAAAAATCTGAATTTTTATATACCTTACAATCAATCTAAACGTGTTAAAAGTGTTAACTGTAAAACAGTTAAAACACATAAATATGGTATAAATATATCTATAGAAAAAGCCAGATCCAATTAGTTAAATTCTATGAGATTGGTTTCTTTATATTCAGGGGGAAAAATTGACGCAGCTCCATACTCAGTCGCAACAAATCACATTGGATGTTTTGATATTATTACATAAATCGTGTTCTTATTTGTTTCTTTTATGTTTAACTAACAAATATCAACCACATAAAGTTTATCAGTTTAATTATGTTAGAAAGTAATCCAAATAGGTGGAAGTTTCATATGCAATCAGGATACATAAATCTTATATAAATATTTTTTGAGTGTAACTTTGGAGCAAGATTTAAAGGATGACAGAATTTTCAGTTTTGGGTGAACTATCCCTTTAAAGCCTAAGCAGAACTCTGACAGTTTATATAGAAATATGGAATAAATCTCATGAAATCTGATTAGTGTTGTGCAAGCAGGGGTAAAACCTATTAGCGAAGTTAGTTAGCGAAATGGGAAGCTGCAATTAACCTGAAAAAATGCCATATCTGGATAGTGAGGATAAACACAATGAAGATTCCTGATCCACAATGGTTAAATAAAAATGCTAACTATTAAAAACTAGCATTATAGATGAACAAACTTGCAAACAGTTTTCCAAATAATAATTTGTCTGTTGCAATTTCATTCAAGCAGCAAAAATGTTTTAGTCTGTTCAAACTGAACTCAATCATTTCAGCTGCTTGTGCCCAAGCAGAGAATGGAATGGAAATGTTATTATCTGGGTATTTTTGCAGTGGTTTGCAGTGAGCCAGACTCCAGTCTACTTTGTTTCCTTTGCACTCGATTGTTTGGACCAGATTTCTACATAAATATTTAGGCATTGCTCCACTTAGTTCTGAGAATGGCTTTGATAGAGGATTACAGTGACCACTAATTCCAAAATCACACAAATATTTTGAAATAAACAAATGTCAAGAGCTCACGAGCACAAGTAGGCAACTCAAAAACATCGCCAAAAAAGACATGCAAGACTGGCTCCAGACTCCAAACTCAACACTCATGTTAAAATGAATGATTAGCCTAAATGAATCATCCTATTTTTTTTCTAAAGCTTTTGCAAGTTGTACTCCACCATCTTATATTCTTGCATTGTCTTGTCTTTGGGAAAAAAATGTTAAAGCATGTTAAAACAAAAGCAATTCTTTTCATGTAATTACAAATTTTCATATAAATAATCATCATCAACATGTACAGCTAGTGTTTTTCAGCCACCAATAAAGTTCCTGAGAAAGGTTTATGTGACTGTTGCAAGATAATTAAAGTATAATCAGTTAAATAGACTTTCATTTAGTTGTTCAGGCGTAAAACGAGATGAAAGACAAGCGTCATCAGTAGCAACAGATGAGCATAGAGACTCCATTGAAACTACTGTGGTAAAATAAATGTCCATATTTTAAAGACATTGCGGCGCCCATAGATTAATAAAAGGACTAAGCCGAAAAGAAAATGTGAATGAAGAAAGAGTGAGTGAATGAATGAATGAATAAAGACATTGCATGGAATTTAATTCAGTGCTTCTTGTCTGGTTTAGTGTAGATCACTAATTTTTATAGAAACCAGATCTTAAATGTAGCGATTTTGTAATGGCATGACAGTTTAGGCTACCGGAAGCACTTGAGCTAGCTCACTGACAACTAAAAGTCTGTGCGCGCATACTCCTTTCATAAACCAGTTATTATCATTTAATATTATAAGTATTACTATTGATGTTGATGTTTTTGTTGTTATTATCAACTAAGAAATGTTATATTGGCATTTTTGTTGATATATATTCATTCATTCATTTTCTTTTCGGCTTAGTCCCTATATTATCTGGGGTCGCCACAGCGGAATGAACCACCAACTTATCCAGCATATGTTTTACGCAGCGGATGCCCTTCCAGCTGCAACCCATCACTAGGAAACACCCATACACTCTCAATTGCACTCATACACTATAGACAATTTAGTTTACCCAATTCACCTTTACCGCATGTCTTTGGACTTGTGGGGGAAACCGGAGCACCCAGAGGAAACCCATGCAAAACCAATCCATACAGAAATACCAATTGACCCAGCCGAGGCTCAAACCAGCAACCTTCTTGCTGTGAGGCGATCATGCTACCCACTGCACCACTGTGACGCCCTGTTGTTATTTAGTCATTTAGAAATGGTTTGATGGTATTTTTGTAGCTATTTAGTAATTTAGAAATTGTAGAATTTTATTCATTTTCTAAGAAAGACATGATCTCAGCATGGATTTATTTGACTTTATTTTATGAAGATGGAAACTTATAAAGTTCATCAGTTCACACACAATGTACTATAGGCGTACTATATGTGTGTGTGCATATATATATATATATATATATATATATATATATATATATATATATATATATATATATATATATAAACACACAGAGGGAGAGACATGCGCAAATATATAAAAATTTTACAATCAAAACTATGGTTATCATGAGCGCAATATAATTACAAATTACACCATATATATTGTGTTACAGTTTATGGTGTTTACATAATAATGAGTATAAAAATTCCAAATACTTCTCTGTCTTCCACAATCACATCAGAGCTAATAAAACCTCTTGATTCTGCTCTTTGACCACATGCAGAGAATGAACCCGCTTGACTCCGCCCTCTCAGCGTTCGAAAAAGCTTTATTTACAATCTACTTCAAGAACAACCCGTCGTTTCAAAACAAACGATATTATTAAACGGTAGGTATTTATGATTGCACTATTAATATAGACGACGCTTTACAGTTGAGCTAAATGTTTCACAACATGTACAGTTGTTGATGTTTATGCTGGAGTCATTAGATAGTATCCTTAGCCCTTTAATTCTGCATTAGAAACCAAGCTATGCTGACAAATGAATTAGCCCGGTGTGCTCTCTCGAATTCAGTGTATGGTTTATCTGAAAAGGGCTGGAACTGAGAAATATCACTAGCCTACAGTAAATGTTTCATTTCCAGCGCAATATACCTGTTAGCGCTCGTTAGCTGGTTGGCTAACCAGGCTCGTTTTGGTCATTGACATTAGCGTGTTCAGCTGTGTACTGGTATGTGAGGTTATGTGTATGCTATTCTCCAGGATTAAAGAGCTTATATTTCCAAACGAGCATAGTTAAAAATAAAGTTCTATAATATTATTCAGTATTAAACCATGAGAATAATTGTTATACCATCACTGTATTATTGCTCTTTGTGATTACGTTGTGTTTAAACACCCAACATGTGAAATCACCAATGATGAACTGTTGTAAACTGAGCTACAGTTTTTGTGAAATTAATCTGATTATTCACCATTTTCCACTTTCTAAATTGCTCTAAATACCCAGGAAGAAAAGCTTCATTCTGCATGGGACCAAACATCAAGTTACCATAAGGGGTTTATTATATCTACGGAACCAGCTTAAGAACTGTTAGCTTCATTGAAATACTGCAAATCCTATGGCATCAGAGGAGATGGAGGGTTTGTGCCCTTTACCTGAGGTAACGGGCATCAAGGTGGAGCCATCAGTCAGCATTGGCTCAACAGAGGATGCCAGCTCACAGAACACCATGGGCATAAAGTTTATATTACCCAATCGATTTGACATGAATGTGTGCTCACGCTTTGTGAAGTCGCTGAACGAGGAAGACAGTAAAAACATCCAGGACCAGGTGAACTCTGATCTGGAGGTGGCTTCTGTTTTATTTAAAGGTAAAGCAAATGAATGGAGCCAAATGACCAACATTTACTGTCAGGAGTGTGATTCATATGCCTTGTTTCTGTCTTTTTCTTTCTACAGCGGAGTGTAATATTCAAACCTCTCCGTCACCTGGTATTCAGGTTAGGCATGTGTACACGCCATCGACCACCAAACACTTCTCTCCGATCAAGCAGTCTACCACTCTCACTAACAAACACCGCGGGAATGAAGTCTCATCCACTCCCTTGCTTGTTCACTGTAAGTCATTACATCGTATTCGTTAACCTCCTTTTAAACTAAATTATGAGCATAACTTAATTTAGACCATTGCTTTTTAAAAATCTGTTCTAGCACTGTCGATACATCAGTTGGCAGCACAAGGAGAGATGGTGTTTTTAGCAAGTCGAATAGAACAAGGCAAGTTTATTTTATTGTTGTTTATTTATTTATTTTGTAAAACAGGGTTCCCGAAAATAATAGAATATCATTGAATTTTGAAAGCCAATTTATCCAAGTCATGATGTTTTTCATATGGATTAAATATTAGATTTTCCTTTTATTCGAATGACATTTTTCTATTCTGTGCACTTAAAAATTACTTTTGCTGCTTGTTCAAACTACTTATTTTATATGAGTTGAACCAACACAATTCTTAAGTTATTTGGGGGGGGCAATTTAATTGTTTATGTTCAATCCACTTAAATTTGTAAAAACAATTGAGTTAACCGAATTGCGTTGGGACAACATGAAGGAATTGTGTAGTACCCAACATTTTTTACAGTGTGTTTTTTATCTTGTGTTGTTTTGCCTGTGGCTGTTTGGTTATTTTTCAGTGACAGTTTATTAATTTCCTGCTTGTCAACTAGATGTCACTTAAAGGAATAGTTACCTCAAAAATGAAAACTTCCAACATTTACTTGTTACTCTTTGTCTTCTGTTAAACACAAAAGAAGATATTTTGTACAAAGCCTAAAGATGTATTTGCTTTGCATCTTTTAAACACAACCAAGCCTTAAAAATACACTCTGGACCACCCCTTTAAACAATTATTTCAATTTTCCTAAATTTTTACTGAACTGTACATTAAATACATCTTATAGTGCGACAAAGCAAACAGTTAGATAACTAGTAACAAATAGCGTAAGAGCAATTCATTTATCTCCATTGTTGGACACTTATTTTCAAATGACTCCGCTTTCAACCACTTGACTCGATTTGAGTAAACTCAGAAATGTCCTGAAGTTGGTTGCCTTTTTTTTTTTACAGTGCACTTAAAGGTCAGTAAATTTTCACTTTTGGGTGAACCATCCCTTTAAGGTCTGTTAAAATACTGTACGAGGGTGTTGTTGTTTTTTTTGTCTATTAAGTGCAGCTGTCTGTTTTGGGTTTATTATAGGTCATGGAAATTCAGCTTTTTAGTAAATCTAAATGAGTGGAATAGAGTGGGAACCCTGTTTAAACTGTTGTGACACAATTTCAGTTTGGCCATAAACACACTACTATATAGATGTTTGATCTTATAAGTGTTTTTGAACTAAACCAAGTCTGTTTCTGATTAAAAAGTACAAGATTGTTGTTACTAATGTAATCTAGATTACTTGTTTTTGATAATGTTATCAGATTAGTTTTAGGATACTTTTGACTTAACTGGTTTATAGCACATCTCAAATTGCTGGGGAATTCAAGTAAAAGCCATAGGAGATTAATTGACAAATGGTTGGGAATTCCTGAACTAGCATTAAAAATATTGTCTGAAATATTAATGGAATCCTTTAATTTCATAAGCCTGAACATTACACCGATTATTTACATACTATTGACTTAGCCATGGTAAATGATCAAAGCTCCGACACATACAACAGTATGATTTTGATAATCTTTTCCTTTTGTTATTCAGAGTCTGTGATAAACCTGCAGGATGAGGAGGGATTCACTCCACTCATGTGGGCAGCAGCTCATGGACAGATCGCTGTGGTGGAGTTCCTGTTACAGAGTGTGAGCACAAAATACACATTCACCACATGTGTTTCCCACAAAATGCTATATGCCGAGCTAGTGTTTCTTCCCATACTGATAAACTTCTGATGAACGGTCAATGTGACTTTTTTTTTTTTCCATTTTCCTTTTACAGCATCAATGTTGTAATGTAATTAAAACATAATCAGTTTAACAGACTTCAGCATTCATTTAGATGCTCAAGCGTAACACGAGATGTAAAGCCGTTTACACGCACATGCCCATGAGGATTAGCAGAATTTAGCAGAAGCTCCATTGAATATACTGGGGACATGGTGCAGAGAAATGTAAATGAATGCAATGCTTCTTGTACAATCTGAGATCCACTTTATATCAGATATAACTCGGGCAGTGATGTTTAAAGAAAACAGTCCTTATTTTGACAACGATTTTGTAATGGCATACAGTTCACCGGAAGCGCTTGACCCAGGTTACAGACGAATTAAAAGTCCTTCCGCATACTTCTGCATGTACCCTATACTATTGTTTAACAAGTTTAAATAGTCTAAATATACCTCCATATTTAGCATGTCAGTGGGAAATACATGGTTGATGCGTGCTGTCATCTTTGCTTCATTTCATGCTTTGTACATTTATGCAAATCAAAAAGCCAGCTGGCTAAAATACCCAGATACTCACAGTCATTTGTTTTTTCAGGGCGCAGATCCACATCTCTTGGCCAAGGGGAGAGAGAGTGCACTGTCACTGGCCTGCAGTAAAGGGTACACTGATATTGTCAGAATGCTGATCGACTGTGGAGTTGACGTCAATGAGTATGACTGGGTAAGCAATCAGACACTGTTGATTCCTGAACACATCTGAATATAATGCATGTCCAAATCACAATTAACCTGCTAGTTTAATGCTCTACCAAATGATTGACCATATATTGACTGTTAAAGTGATTTAAAGAGTGACTGTTTTAAATAATTGTTTACACACACAGCTTTGTTGGTTCACAAGAAAAAAAAATCCAACAAACATAATCCTGTTGCACTAATACACTTGATTTTGGTTTAAGAAAACATTAAAATGACAAACTGAAATATTTTATGGCATACTTCAAAAAATAAAGATTTTGTATTCAAAAATGTTTTTTTAAATGATGTTTTTTAATAAATTGGTCCCTTAGTTCATATTTTGAGATTTTTTTTCATCATAGTGTATCTTTCTCTTTCTATATATATATATATATATATATATATATATATATATATATATATATATATATATATATATATATATATATATATATATATATAAATATATATATATATAAATATATATAAATATTAATTCCAGTACTTTTACTTAAACCGACATATCAACCTCTACCAAATGGTTGATATTTTAGAAATTATGGGATGTTAAAAGAATGCATTCAGTGTGTTAACTAGCGACATTAGGAGTTTTTGTTGGTGGGCAGTTAAAGAGTTAATAGCAGAGCAAATGGGTGTGACAAGTTTGAGCAACAGTCGTAGATGAGCACATCATCGAGTTCTAAAATGTCATTCTGTAAGTTAAACGACAGCGGAGATCAGCTTTCTTTCTCAGCTTATAAATGACAGCCAGTCAGAATTCAAATATAAATAGTTCACACAATATAAAGCTACAGACAACATTGTGAAGAAGCTCTGCTTAATGTTAAGTCCTCTTTTCAAAGATTATTTAAAGATAAAGACCAATGGGAAAGAATGATAAAAATACATAGAAGTTGTGCGAGCCAAGCCGGCAAATTAAAGTATGAAACTAAAATTACCTCGATTCTGCGACTTTGTATTTTCTCCTTTGAAACTGCTGAGGAAATTAGTTTGGTGTTTTCATTCCACTACACTGACTTCGGTCGCTAGATTAGTTTGAATAGATTAACACATTTTAAAATAAAGATTCACTGGTCAGGTGTGCTAGTAGCACACTGAGGACATCTGCTGGGGGTAATGCCGAATGAAAAGCATAAACTAAAAATAAACCAATTTTAGCATTGGTTAGTGTGGATGCTAATATAATAATCATTGTATTTATATTTATAGTTGTCATACTTGGTGTAAATTTTCCTTAAGAACAAGAAAAAGAGACTACAATAGACTTGGTCAGCATAACCGGGAAGGTCCACAAAAATGTCACAAGCACTTTTACCATGGGGTTAAACAACCCATTAGAATAATTCTACATTGTTAGGTGCATGAACTTTTAGTTTTTTGGAAAAAACTATTTGGTTTTGCTTGATTTAATATTGAATTGAGTTGAAATGTGGAGCAGGTGTTTTCCTGAACTTAAATTACATGTTAGATAAAGAGATTGTTACAATGCGTTTTAATTGGGTTTTTTGGGAGCCCCAGAAAAAAATATATGATCTGACAGGCTGAATACAAAAGTTTCTCTAGTTAGACACAGTTCCAGGTTGTTTTAGTTTTGGTAAAATCCCACATGTCTCACACAAAATTAGTAACTGTCCCACATTTAGTGTGTGGTGATGATCATGCTAGAAGTCAGTGTACTGCTGAATGTCAAATTATACCTCAACCCATTTGCCAGTATAAGGATTAATAGACAGATTATTGAGTGGGTTCTCATTTTTGTGTTATTTGATGATTAAAAGCAAAAATTTCGAGAGGGGTCTGGATGCAGATCTGGTGCAGTGCAATCTGAGCTGCATCTAATGCTTTTTAATGCACTCACCTAACCCTACCCGTCACAGTGACGTCACTCACTTCATTGAGTGCATTGTGTCTGACATTGCATTGCTGAGTGATGCAATCTCAGCTTTCATCATAAAGGCTGCATCCAGATACTATTAAAAATTTCGCAATACCTCCAGTTTACTGCTATTTCCAATGGAGGGGTGAGAATTTTCCACTCGCCGATGCTGCTCCAGGATTGTGTGCCATGTCACAAAGCATGACATATCTCAAACTACCCTCTTGAACATGACCATGCTCTTTTCTTCAGATTTGTCTAGTAGAGCACCTTTGGGAGATTTGGATCATGGATGTGCAGTTGACAAATCTGTAGCAACTGTGATGCTCTCATGATTCTAACTAAATTCTCTGAGGGATGTTTCCAGTACATTGTATAATCTGTGCCTCAAAGAATTAAGGTAGTTCTGGAGGAAAATGTGGAAAATCCAGAAACCACGTTTGTTTTAGCAGAAAACTGATTAGTGCAATGTGTGTTTCCAGAATGGTGGAGCTCCTCTACTGTACGCGGTGCATGGTAATCATGTTCGCTGTGTGGAAATCCTCTTAGGTAAAGACTTAATTTGACTTCAATTCTTTTTACTGTAAAGTATTTCAGTGTTGGGTTCTTCAGGCTGGTAGTGTGAGGAATTGTACATTTTGCTTTACAGAAAGTGGATCTGACCCAACCATGGAATCTGACTCTGGGTTCAACGCTATGGACATGGCTGTGGCAATGGGTCATAGAAATGGTAACTATAACATGATTCCTATTGGTTTTAAACGAATAATGCTATCAAACTTTGCTTTCTCAGAGCTGATATCATGCAGAGTTTAGCTCCAACTTGCTTTAACACGCCTAATAGGAAGTTTCTAGTATACCTAGAAAGAGCTTGATTAGCTGGTTCAGGAATGTTTAATTGGGGTTGAAGCTAAACTCTGCAGGACATCAGCCCCCAGGGGCAAGTTTGGGCACCCCTGAGCAAGACTATTCCATACAAAATACTTTTTTTTTTTTTTAAATACAATGGTTATCACCAAGACTGGTTTGTTACGACAGTCCTAATTAAAGTGCGAGTTACAATCAATACTGTTATACCACAATGCCTTGACTTAACATTTGACTGTTTAATATAGCAGCGATCATTCATCTTTAAATGTCCCCGTTTCATGTTGGCCTTAAATTTGCATCTAACAGTAATTTCTTCACATCGTTTTCCAGTCCAACAGGTCTTGGAGGCTCATCTTCTGAAGCTGCTGCAAGGCATCAAAGAATAATCATGGCATGTACAGGAATAAAAGTGACTTCTTGAGAGTTTACTGTGTGTCAGTTGATGAAGTGGACTACAGCACTTCATGTGGTCGAAACAGACTTTATATTAACATTTGAGGCCAACATTGAATGGAGAGCCCAACGCACAGATCAACAAACATGGGAATTGCTGACATGAGTGTTTTGAATCTACTGATATATACGTGGTTTTGTTTAGTCCGTGTGATGTTTGTTTAGGTTACTGAACTTTACATAGTTTGAATGTGTACTTGAAAATGTACTTAACTTGCCATTCAAAGCAAAATTAAGCTGCTTCACATTAAACTTGACTGGTATTATGAATGGTCCATCCATAAAACAAGACAGGCACTTTATAAATCAACCAAGTGGAAAAGAACATGCTAAAAAAATACTTCATTCACAACAAGAGATGTCAAAGTACTAACTCAACTGTCACATTTGTTATTACCGTTGCACCAGCAAGAGTTCCTCCTTGGATTCTCTTGTCCTACAACCCTGTAAATAAACCTTTATTTATACTGAAGGATGTGTGATTTTGTCTGACTCTGAAAAACAACTCTGGACTTTACAAAGTGCCTCCACACTGAATCTCTTTTAAATCATTCTACCAACAGGTTTCACGTCAACAGCATGGAGAGCTCATGCCAAACTTAAACAAAAAGACAAAACAGACTATTTAATAAGGTTTTTGTCAATAGCAAATGTTTATTTCCAGATGTTGATTCAGACAGGCTCCAAACAAATGAGCCTCAGTAACAGGGAAGGTGGAGGCAAAGATGCCTCGTGGACCGCACAAGCAAACACACACACTCATTAAACTGTGTATAAACCTGTGTGGTGCAATCAATCTCACACTCTCAGCTTGGACACGAGGACCGCAGCAGTGCACGAAAAAGATATAGGAGATTCAGGGATGCAATATATTTATAAAAGAAATGAAAAAAAAAAAAAAAAGTCCCGCAAGTCTTCACTGAGACCAGAGATTTTCAAACGCCTTTTCCTTCCCATGATGTTAATTTGCCTCATTCTTTGAAGCCTCATCGAAATTCTCCACCAGATCTGCAAAAAGTAGTATTCAGTATTATATACAACAGTATTAGATCTACTGCTAATTTATGTAAAACCGCTGTGAAACTTGACTGTGAAGGATTGAATTTATTCATTTGTAATGCCATGACAGCATCAAGACTCATGGATAACCCATTTCTCCCCACCATCCTCTACAGCTGCTGGAGTTTAGTTATTATTCAAGTCTAAATGTTTATCATGTTTTGAAATGACAATATACATGAATACATGGACAATAAAGGGACATCCAACATCTAATTAATGTAATGAACTAAACATCTTTATGAAACGATCTTGAGGTTTATAGAAACATGATCTGTGTCCACGCGTGTGTAAGTGATTTCCACAGAGAACATAATCGAGCACTGGGGGGACCAGTGAAAAGTCCACAGCTGTAAAAATGAACCACGGAGGATCAAAAGCAGGTTGCCTTTTGAGAGATGAAATCTGATAAATGGAACATCAACTTTTGTGCTGCGGGGCGTCGGAGTGGAAATCACTAACAGAAGGCCAGACTGATTGTTTTCAGAGGGAACAGAAAAGGGTTGAATCTCGGCACAATGGCACAAGCTGTTAACCCTTTTTGTCATAGCACCGGTGAGCTAATTTCAGCGTTGGAGATGTAATCATACTGTACATGTGCAAGACTTGGGTTACTAACTGGAGTTTGCTCAGGGACGAGAACTGGGGAATTGTAATGGCAACCGCATGTGTCTGAGCCCCTCTCTTTAAAAAGAAAAGCAAACCGAGCTTTCAGTGCTCATAAACAATAGAAGAGATTTTAAACACTTGTATATGATGACACGGCAAGAGCCAAGACAACCTGCTGAAACCCTCCTTTTTTGGACATTTGCTCACCACGAGCAAGCGTGCTATGCTTATATTAGCACACGCACAGAAAGCCATATGGTAATAATTGTAGAGCTCAAGCTAGAAGGCATATAAAATACACAAGGAATAATGAAAAATGCGAGCAAATCATCTTATGCTAAATCTGTATTATGAGTTTAGATACAGTTCAGGATGATTAGAGGAAAAACGACCAAAAAAAAAAACAGCTTACCTGGAACTTCGTCATCATCTTCCTCTCCACCAGCTACCGGTGCCTTTCCATCACCAGCTGAAACAAAAGGAGGGAGAAATTTCAGACTTTCACTTAAAAGAATAGGTGATAAGCATTTGCAGTTATCAATAACAACAAAACATCTATAGTAATCAAAAAAAAAAGTACTAAACTACTTTCCATAAATAAAGAGAAACATGTATACACAATTGTGAAATTAACCATAATCCTCAACAGGAGCAAAAGACATACTACTACTACTACCAACAATAACAGGTAGGAGTAAGGCCTCAGATGTAGACTTTCCCACCGATAAAAAATAAAATGAATTTTTCCAAAGTGAATGAAACGCAAATAAGTCCTGATAAAAGAAAAATAAACAAACATAAAAACCCTTACTCTAACCATTGTTATACCTATGGTCACTATCAATTGCAAAACTACATTATTGAAACATTCAACTGAAATCTCTCAAGCCAATTAAAGAAGAGTAATCTAATAATCCTTATGTTTACATTTAAGATTTACTGTTACAAACTGCACTTGCTAAATTTGGTATAGACTAGGCTCACGGACATGGAACTTGATGCTAGACTTAAACAGAAATTCAAATATTCACGATTCTTCTTAAAAATACACAAGTTCAACACGTGCTAGCACTATCACTGACTACTTGTAATCAGGCTTTTTATTACGGAGAAGACATACGCAATAGACTGCATGAATATCCATACACCGCATCTTTTACAGCAGTGGTCCCCAACCTTTTTATCACCACAGACGCATGACAACTTTACCGCTGAACAGGAGTGGGGCTAAGGAAAGCAAACAAACTTTCCGAGACTTCTGTTTCTTACTCATTTTGCTGCTTGTGGGATATATTTGGGCACCCAAGTGACTGAAATGTAGCGGGAGAATACGGTCATTTTCCAAAATAAAAGTTGAGATAATAAATAAAACATAAATAATTAATGATTTCTTGTGTGGCCTGGGACCAATTAATCCATTGACTGGAATCGGATCGCAGCCCGATGGTTGAGAACCACTGTTTTGCAGAAAAGCTGTATGCATACAGAGTCTCTCAGTACTTGGATGTACTTTCTCTCCCATTAGCAAAGGGATTAGCCATGTGCCGGTAAATGATTCTGAGAGTATGATAACTTTGGATAAAAATATCAGGGTTTATTGGTATTGAGATTACTGCTCTAAATTAGATTCTTATTAAATGTCTGGGTAAAAAAAACAACTTTTTCCCCTTTGAACACAATGTTTTATTTTAGAAAGAATATTTTGGAGCAGCTAAATAATTCAAATGGATCATTGACTTCCTCTGTCTTCATTAGTTTCAAAAACAGATTTCTTTACAATCTAAAACAGAATCTTTGGAGATCTATTCAGCTGAAGATACTGTTGACCTAAAAAACTAAATAAACAATTTTGGTGGTTCTAAAACCTTGACTTTTCTAAAACGTGCTATACCTTGAAAATGGTTATCCTCCCATGCCTAAAAGGGAAATTTCACTCAAAACTGTCACCATGTAGGTGTTGAAAACCAGTTTGAGGTTTTTTTGTTGTACTATTGAGCAAAAAAAGACACATTGAGGAATTTTGGAAACCTGAAAAATTGACTGTCATAGTAGTAAAAACAAGCACCATGAAAATCAATGGCTACATGTTTCCAACATTCTTCAATCCTTCAACTTTTTTTTTGATTCAAAAAAATAAAAAATAAAAGGAATTCCTGCTTTGGACTAAACAGCCTAGTAAAATGTCTATTTAAGTTTACCCTCTAAAAACAGACCAACAGCAATGATACACCCCCTCCCCCAAAACAAGCTTCCACCTGTTAGCAACACACCCACACGGCTCTTTTTGTGGCCCACTACATTGCTCTCTCTGTAAAATGAATTGAAACAATGGGAGAGTCGTGCGGTCTGACCCAGTTTGGAGAAGTGAACACACCTTGTTTGGGCAGGGCCTCTGCAAGTCTGCGCAGACTGGTCAGGCTGTCAGCACCCAACTGGTTAAGGATTGAAGGCAGCATCTCTGTCAGCTGCTTGGTCTCGGCGTGGCCTGTGATGGTGAAGGTGTTGGCTGCCAGCGAGGCCTGCACTTTGGGGTTGTTGAAGTGGATCACCGTGCCCTGGTTTGTGAACATGTTCACCTGCAAAGCAACAGTGTGATGGTTGAATGCACAAAAAAAAAGTGTGAAAAAAAAATTGTAGCGTACTCGGCTGAACGGAAGCTCACCTCCTCAATGCCAGAGATGTTATTTACTCCCAATTTCTTGAGGGAGAACTGAAGTTTTTTGTCATCAGCAGTGGCCGTTCTGTGGACCACCTTCTTCTTTCTGCGAGCGGTGCCCTGTGAAAACAGCATGACTGTGAAAAACTACTCTTATTTGACATCACGTATATAAAACGGACATTTGTCAAGTTTTACCTTTCCACCAATGCGGACTTGAGCCTGCAACTTGGCTAATTTCTCCTGGTTCATTATAGTTTCTTTCATCTGTAAAACACAGAAGGATGTCAGTGATAGTGTGGGGTGAATGGTGCTTTATTGAGTTTCAGGGGTGTGGTCTGAATGAGACACACGTATGGCAAGACATCGCAAGCAAAAAAGGTTTCATACATCTGTCAATTTTAACATCAAGTCTAATGTGAAGAAAACATCCACACTACACTGTTGCATTATCAATGCGATCTGTAGATTTTAATTAGTTTTTAATGGTGGTTGAGAAAAAAATAGTTTCTCCTGCACAGAGCAACAAATCGCCACTTTAACAACACTTACAATACACCAAATATCAGTCAACATTTTTTATTTTATTTTTCTTTTACAAGAGAATGCGTTAACAAAAATCATCTGATTGTATACATTTTATTTTACCCCGCTAAAAATCTGACCTTAAGATATTAAGAATTTTGAACCTGGCTTCACCTGATACTTGTGCTAGAAATGTCTAGAAATTACTATTTACCCTTTAAAAAAAGCTATAGAAAATCTATTTCTTTATAGAAAATCTACACAGGTTTAGTATAAATGTGTGTGTGTGTGTGTATATATATATATATATATATATATATATATATATATATATATATATATATATATATATATATATATATATATATATAGTGCTCAGCATAATTGAGTACACCACATTATGAAAGTGAATATTTGTATCCATTTCGCAGTGTATCTAGGCAATGTATTTTGATGCATTTAAACAAAACAGATTTATTAAACAGATATATTTATTTAAACAATATTTTAGTCACTAAACATATTTAGAAATTAAAAGATACAATTAAATGCAAGAAAAATATTGCAAAAAAAATTACAACCTACAAAATTTCAACAATTTTTCCTTTTTGCTTCTCTTGATTTGTCCTCATTTTAAAATTTGTATTTAATATTTTTATATAACATGCATTTGGCTGTACTAGTTTTTGGACTGTTATCGTAAGTTATTTTGTTAGATGAGCTCCAGATTTGGCTTCAGAACTGACTAATCTAATGTATATGCACAAATATTGTATAGCTTCCTATTAAAAATATGAATTTAAAACAGATTTGTGAGGGGTGTACTTATATATGCTGAGCACTGTAAATATATATATTTTTCCCTATACACCTGCAATGTATTGCCTTACGAGACAAACTTCTCTTTAAGCCACACAACACACACATGCACAGCTAACGTACAACACACGTCCAACAAGTTCAGGCGTTTATACACCTCCTGCGTTTTTGAACACTAACGTTACCATTTTGAGAAGTCTCGGCTAGATAGGAGCAGAAGATCGCAGACGGTTGTCAGGCCTGTATAACAAGAGCGACCAAATGATTAAAGTAGCAGTTAAAGTCGTGTAGTTGTTACTCTCTCAGGCTGATACTACTATAACGCCGATTTGTGTTAACTAACGTTTCCGAACTCGAATGATTTTCTTTTCTGTGAATAAACATGGCATGATGGTCCACAAAGCAAACCGCTTATCTAGCGTTAACTTACAAGCTAACTTATCGCTAAAGGACAGCCGCAACATGAGTAAAACCCACTATTGGCGTTTGCTCTATATATACTAGAAATAATCGATAAATCATTCACGTTTTTGAAGATTCGTTGAGTTTGTTTGCAGTTAGCAGCAATGCTAATCTCACGCGCTCTCAGGCCTGAGTCTCTCCCGGCAGGGCCGAGTCTTACTGGACCGATTCAGGCATCTTACCGCAAACCCTTCCTACAAAACAGCAGCCGCTTTTGGTAAATAAGATACTTATTTACCTTGAGCCTCGGAACCAGGAGTGGTTGTGCAGGAAATAGAGTATTTTAGAGCTCCTCACTGACCTGCACGCTAGCAGCAAACACACGCGGAGAGCAAGATGGAAGCGAGAGAGGGGGACGGAAGTGACGACAGGCCTGAAATGAGACGCAGTGGGCTGGATCCAAAAAACCATGCCTACCCACCCTACCCGAACACTGGGCCAAGAATAGACTTCTTCCAGCATCGTAAGCCGTGTTGTAGTAAGAGTACACTTTAAAAGTGAGTTTATGCTACACAGCATTGTCTGTAATGTCGTCTCGATATGTTGACAATGTAAACAATGAACAATTGTTATTGAAATCTTGCCATCCTTTGTGGTTTTACAAGTTTTGTTCACATGTTGACTTTGCAATAGATCTTTATGGGCGAACTGTGTAATCTCAATTCAACACGCACTTTTATAAGCATTAATAGCATTTGTTGGTGGTCTAGTCTATTTTAAATAGGAAGATGTACTGCTTTGTGGCTAGTTATATGTATACACTCATTTGCACATTAATATTAATACAATTGTGCTTCAAATGGCAATAGCGGCCATAACTGCTGAACGCCATTGTTCTTAAAGACTTTTAGAGTATGCTAATATTATCAATTTAGCCCCACAGATTTTATTTCAATAAACGTATGATCTATAGGCAAATACCAAAGTTTTGTAGCCTATGTAGCTTACTAAAAAACGGATAGCAAGTCAAATTAAACTAAATAAACTGTTCTCCAAGATACAAAATCAGATTATTTTATGATAAAGTCTGCATTTGAAAATAGTCTGCCATATAAATCATGAATAGCCTAATTTATGAATATAAAGTCTGGATTTGGAATTTTGAAGTTTGCATTCGAGGTGTAACTTTTTCCATGTGGATGGAAATCAATACATAATTTAAGTTTGTAAATGTAATATCAGAAAATGAATATAAATTCATTTTCCATTGATAAGCTAAACAAACATAGACCTATTTCGTCATACCATTTCAATCCCAGTTGGAGAACGTTTTCTTATAGAACTTTACGAACACACTCATAACTTAGGCTACACATAAACGAGTTTCATGTGGTGCATGTGAAATTAATTTTCGAGCACGTGCGAATGCCTGCAGAGTTTATACATTACGGATTATATTCGTGGGACTTGTCACCCAGAGCAGCCGTAGCAAGGAAGTGTTTTCATGGTGGCACGGAAAGCTCCTGCTTGCCCCTCCGGGACATTAGAAACACTTTAGATGTGGTTTAACCACACATACAAGCCCTGACCCGGCTCTCAAACCCGCATTTCATTCAGTCGCACGCGCAGAATAATTAAGCCATAGTACCATCACTGCCAGTTATTGTGATGCCCTGATCATGACTGTAAATAATGTTCTTCCCAATAAATCCCACGTACAATGCTCCGCCGATGATAAGGGCTTATTTTTGTTGATGAAAAATAGCCATTCCTGGCTAAATCTGGCACATTTTACAGTAATGTTTATTAATGTACGTTGGCCCTGTAAACAAATAAACTACACTAAAATTATCTGATCAGTTTCCTGTATACATGCTGTAGGAATCCGGTTTAAGCTTACTTTGTCACACAGAATGTTTAATAATCTTTTAAAAAAATAGGCTACCGAAAACGAAGCAAAAAAAATACCGAAATATGAAGCAAAGCTGAAACGCCCAAAGCGGTGCTCACAATTAATTACCAATTTACTATTGTCACAAAACAGATTGTTGTATCAGAGAGACCGTCTGTTTTGCACTCTATACTTTCACTAAAAATTTAAGCTGACATGCCTTTTGACATCACACAAAGAAAGTAGCCTATAACATATGCATTTTATGCAATTAATCCTGAAGCACATTTAAAAACAGATTTAGATTAACAATTATAACCGCTTAGTCCCAGTAATTTTACGTTATACAATCTTTTTCCCAAGCACCCCAAACATACTGCAGAAATGGACATCATGCTTATCAAAGAACATGTTATGTTCGAGAAACTCTAGCTAATTATGAAAACAAAATTATGAATATTCATTTCATTATAAACAAACAATTGTTAAAAAAAAACAGATAGGCCTATATTGGTGACTTACGAATTGACAAACATTAAGAATTTTTAAATTAATTACAAACATTAAAAAATAATAGTAATAGCATTTACTTTCATTGAAGCTTTCAGTTTTTTAAAGGTTCTCTGCTGTGCAAAAGGGTTCTTTATTTTTAATAATTCATCTGATTATCTGCATTTTATTGTACGAAAACACATTGAAATATAGCATAAATTTAAAGATAAAACGATTATTTGCAATACTTAACATTTTTTTCTATAAATAAATTTCAATAGAACCATTCCATTTCCAAAAGTTAGATTAAAAAAAATATATATTCCTTACACCAACGACAAATATACGTTTATTTATTTATTATTATATTGTTGATTAGTAAAAGGTCCTACAATGAAGCACGGTTGTTCTTTTGGCATCACTGAATGTCAAAAAAATTAACATATGCCTCTGGAACCTTTATGCAAGATAATGGATTTCTTTAAATTGTAAAATAATTTCGTGAAGTTATAATATATAATATAAAATAAATAAAATAATCACGTGGAAATAAATAAACGTATAGCTAGATAATTTTTTTATGAAAATGGTGATCGGATAAAAGGATTCAGAGCTGCTTCAGCAGGCAGCCCATCTGAACTGCCGCAAGATGGCACTCTCACAGGCTTTAATAACTGCTGGATGAAGTAAATATATGTTAAATACACAAGCCTGACCACATGAGTTACCATAAAACGGCCATCAAACCGGACCAGATGTTTTTGCAATCATACAAAAATACCCCTTATGCCCGCTGCATCCTCCAGAACCAACATAAGACTGCAATAAAGAAGGAAGAGATAATTCATTTTGAGAAGTTTGAAAAGACCTGTATTTTATGTCGGGTGCACGAGTTTCTATGGGTCAGCGTTATGTGTCTTTTGGACAAGTATGTTTTCATCACTCCTACCACAAGTTGTTTTAGTAGCCAACTTTATATGCAATTTCTCTGTGTTTTTGTTTTTCTTTTAATTGGCAGAGCACGCTTTAAGCTATTGTAACAATACTACTCAACAATAGCATACTATTGTTTTTTTTTTTAGTTTAGTTAATGTAGTCTAAAATAATTATTTTTACAATTATAATTAAATGTTGGCTAATAAATAACATAACGTTCATTTTATTTTAATAATATTTTTTTGGTTTTAATAAAACATAACAAGAAATGTCCAAAACAGTAGGCCTAAGCCTTTTAAATATTGCAGTGTTTGTAAGTGCTTTGTTAATCTATCTGTTAATATCACACTTGATAAACCTTATATTTTAATACTCTGTTGTAGATATTATGTTAGCATTCGATTTAGGCTTTTATGCAAAAGGAAATGTAGAAAAAAAATAAAAGAAAAATATTGAAACTCAACCCAAAAGGAATAGAAGAATCTAAATAAGCTCTGCAACTGTTTGTGTAGCTATACAAAAACAACAACAAAGAGATTTTCGATCTTACGCGTGCTAAATTTAATTCCTGCTTATTATAAGAATGTAGGGCCAAGCTTCACTTAGAATTAAGCAGCATTATTCTTTTTAATGAATTGCTCTTTAATTATGTATTGACCTCCTGTTTAATTAAGCCCTATTTGCAAGTTGGATGTATAGCCAATCGTTATAAAAGTGTGTCAGTTCAATCAACGACACACCCAGCCTATTTTTTTTTTAGAATTGAAACATTATTTTTCAGAAGCGTCTAGGCCCTGTGCTTTCTCACAAGTATCGCATTTTTAACCTTTTAAAAAAGGAAAAAAACAAGAAGAACACAAATACCCTTGCCCGACAATTTCTAATATAAATTATGAATCTAACAATGCTGGCCTACTGAAATTGGGCACATGCGCACGTGCCCTGCTTTTTCACGAGCTAGTATGCACTTTCGTGATCCGCGTGACTGATGTGAGTTAACAGCTGACTTTTTTTCCATTACCAATGGCTCGCGGATGATCTAGTGCACTCCCGTGTCACGCAAACTGCGATTCGGTGTATGAGGCAGACGTGGAACCGAGTGCAGGTTTTTGAAGCATTTGTGAAATCATCTACAGTAGCTTATCCAGAATTAACGTGATATTCAGCACCCGAACACACTAGAGCAAAAGCATTTATTATGGATTTCATCTTGTTATGATAAATAACAATAGCAGGGAGTGTCCTACCATAACGGCTTGCTTAGATCGCTGAGCTTCTCACATCTTCGAGTCTGATGAATGACAGTGGCATTTTACGCAGCAGATGAAAAATCCCACCAAACCTGTGGAATAAGCGGTGGTGACCGCTAAAGATAGAGGTGAACCTCACAGTTCTTTAGAATAATTTTAAAGACTGTTATTTTTTATCTATTCAATAACAGTGGTGACGCTTTGTTGTCATGTGATCAGCGAGCTGGTATAAAGCGCAAGGAAAGGTCCGCCCTCTTTGGAATCCTGGTCTGGCCTTTAGGAGGGTCTCCCCAGATAGAATAAGCGTGTGGATGTGGGGATCTGGGCGACCTTTTGATTCCGTGCCGACAGTAATCCATTAAAAACCTATGGCACTGGTGACATACTGGCACGTCCTCTCAGCCTCTCCCGCATCTGCTCGGCGCGTCCTATGAGTTCTTTCGAACCGAGAGCGCAGGTAACACGCAGGCTCAGCACACCCGGCGCTTTTCCACCGTAGTCCATCGGGAAACCCGAGAGAGCCATGACTCTGAGCTCCGAGATGTCGGATGCGTCTGTGCTCTCGGAGGAGACTGACATTGACGTGGTTGGGGAGGGAGATGATGGTGACGGCCACACGCGCTCCTACGTGGACGAGGTGGCTCAGATGCACGACGAGATCCTGCTCAACGGTTCGCCGCCTGGTGTGGATGCCTCCCCCGCACGGGACCCCTACAAGCCAGCGAGTAAAAACACCCTGGTGAAGCCCCCATACTCCTACATCGCACTCATCACCATGGCAATCCTCCAGAGTCCCAAGAAGCGCCTGACGCTCAGCGAGATTTGTGACTTCATCAGTAACAGATTTCCGTACTACCGGGAAAAGTTCCCAGCTTGGCAGAACTCTATCCGGCACAACCTGTCCTTAAATGACTGTTTTGTCAAGATACCACGAGAGCCCGGGAATCCCGGCAAAGGCAACTACTGGACGCTAGACCCAGAGTCCGCCGATATGTTTGATAACGGGAGCTTTCTACGCCGCCGGAAACGCTTTAAGCGCCAGCAAGCGCCTGAACTTCTCCGCGAGCACGGAGGTTTTCTTCCCGCGGCCGCTGCGTACGGCTACGGACCCTACGGTTGTGGATACGGTCTGCAGCTTCAGTCTTATCACGCACATTCCGCGCTCCTCGCCTTCCAGCAGCAGCAACAGCAGCAGCAGCCGCCCCCGTCCCGAAACACCGGAACTCTCATCCCAGCGCCTTCCCTCATGCCAACCACAACGGAGCTCACCCGTTCCCGCTTCTATCCCCCTCTAAGTCCCGGGCTTTCGTCCTCCTTACAGACTGCAGCTAAGTCTCCGGTTCACCGTTCGCCCTTCTCCATAGACAGCATTATCGGGAGCTCTTTAAGCCCTACGCACTCGCATTGTGCCTCACGGACTTCCCCGGTGGTCCCGGTGCTGCCGCCGGCCCTCGCGGCTCAGCACTCCCCAAACCCACTGCTGGGAGTCCTGCACGGACCGACGTCTTTACATGAAACCTACTCAAATCGGATTGTCAGTGGCACTAGCGGCTGCTAATTTTTTAATCTAAACGTCACGTTTTAAAGCGATACACTCCTGTGTTTAAGGTAGGATTATTTTTGTATTGTTTTTTCACGCAGCTGAATGGTGAACATTACCACGTTCGTGCCTATATTCAAGCTGTGAAATATAAGAAAATATATTTATGTTAACATTTTAGTTCAATCTAATTTTCGCCCCCACGAACTTTTCGTTGTCAGTGTGATTGTGGTAATCACTGCATAGGGCGTCTCAGGACAACACATTTTTTAAACAGGCTATAAAATAAATTGTCAGATGTCTACAATGATATATTTTGTGTGAAAACACAGATGGTTTCTAGTTTGGCTAATTGATTTTATTATCTGTACTTTGTAATGAAAATTCACAAGGGTGAAAATCGAGCATTTTTATACAACGTTGTACTTCTCAGTAGCCTAATAAACTGTACATTCTTTGGTATTGTATACTCGGAGTGTGATATTTTTACACGGTCTGTTTTTCATTAAAAATAAATATTGTTTTGCAAAATAAGTTGGAGTGGAAATTACCTCATTGATAGCCTCAATAGCTTGTGCTTAGATAATATCACTCTCATCCTTTCTCTGAAGTGAAGTGTTCACTTAGTATTGTTTCTTTTAAGTAGCCTATCTTGAAAATTAATGCCATTACAGAATTAAATTGCAAAAATGTAGCCACTTCTGAAGGGACAAAAATGTAAATAAAACAAAAATATGTCCTTAATATCAACAAGATAATACTAATAACAATAATGTTTATTGGTTCAAATATTTATTCATGGGTCAATAACTTTAGTTTGTGTTTTGTTTTCTTTTTTGCTATAGTGCAACATTTGATGCCGTCGTGAGGAAAATTTTAAAATAAATAAAAAAGGAGACAGTAGAGTTTGAACCAGTTGAACTATAAAATAAAGGTTATCAAACGAGTCGTTTTGAAATGTCAGGCCGCAACATGAGTGTTTTTTCTCAGCCATATGAAAAGATAAACTTTGTCAGTATAAGAGTTGTACTCAAGATTTCCCGGATGCTTTGTAAAATTTTAGTAACCCACCTTTTCATGGCCGTCCATTCCCACTGAGGCCTCTGACAGGATGGTTTTGGTCACTTTTTATTTTTGAAGAAAAATTGACACATTTCCGTTGTCCTAACTTAAATGCATCGCTACCCCATTTATATGTGGAAATTAAACAACGTTTGTTGCCATCCGAACGCTTTATTTGTGCGTTTTGAAGTTCATGAGGGGAATGTGCTTGATAAAACGATGGCACGTATTCCCTTTTTCTTTAGTGAACGCATAGTAGGCCTATTTTAGAAATCACATTTTCAAGAAAGTAATTAGAAAGCTCTCAAAAGAAACCAAATAGCAGCTCAGCAATACAAACAGTCAGTATGTATAGCCTATGTTCACACAAAACGAAATATTTCATGACGTTCTTTTAAAGTCAAAGTAAATAATTGTAGATTTTCGCCATTGTCATTCAAACCGAGCCTCTTGACAACATGCAAGTCCATTTCTTCCAATATTCATATTAAACAGCTGTATTTGGATTGTCTGGTTCATCAATGCAATATATTCCAAAGCAGGACAATGTATTTTAAAAGCATACTATAGTTTTCCACCTCAATGACAGACAACAGACGCGATGATGTTGGTTCTTCATCAGGGCTTCCATATATGCCGTTTCCCACATTTATCTCGCTAATAGCTACTCAGCGACAGCACAGTGTCACTGGGGTGAGAAACGTGGTGTTTCTCTGCCCTTAGGTCGATGATAATCGGCCTGATCTGATCCAGCTGGCCCTGTCCATGGGAGTACACTGATTTAGCACAATTATTTTTGTCATCTCCTGTCATTTGTAAAGACCAAGATTCACTTTATACTGTAAGATAAAAGATATCGGAGTGTGTGGAAACGCCGAGGCCAAGTTGCTTGAACTTCAGCAAATGCCATATAGTCCTCATAATTAACTCATGTTAGGATGCGTACTACGGGATAATGGTCTATAATTACAGATAAACTTCTTCAAAGGGACGACAATTAAGACCACAATAGAAAAAAATATTTTGAGACTAACCCAGCTGAAAAATATTTTAGGCAATTAAAGAGCACCACAGGACGAACGCGGTTTAAAGCGAGGCATGGGTCATCCCGATGAAAAAAATAAAACCAAATGACTGATTTCTAAAACTGTAGTTCTCTGTGCCTTTTTGTGAGTCTAATTGGAGTAGCCTATCTGGAGAGCGCGTAGAGGAAATAGAGGCATAGTTCAGTAGGCCAATGGAGCAGGAAACGCTCGCGTGCTTACATGCACACAAATAGAGTACTAGTGCCACTATGATGTAACCACGGTTGGAGATAAACGTAATGTGGATTAATATTCTCTTTTCTCCTTTAAAACCCTTGTTTATTTAAATGTGCAAACGTGTGTTATAGCCTAAAATATAGGCCAATTCATTATTTAATCAGAGTTTAGTATTTCATAATAATAACATGACTGCATAAAAAGATACAGTAGTATGAACTAAACCTGTAGCCTATATTCAATTTTATTAGGGTTGCCTTGGAGAGGTCCATTTTGCGCATCCATTTAGCTCGTTGGAAGTAAAGGACTGTTCGCGTGCAAAACCATAGTGTTTAAATCTTGCATGTTTATACATTATTGATTGTTACAAGGGGAGCGTCCTGGTGTGGACAGAATGTCAGCGGACAAGATAAAGAAGTCGCTATTCAGAACGCAATTCAAGCCCGGTAAAAAAAAATAAAATAAAATCCACGCACACCAGTTCAGATTAATTATTTCCATGACTCGGCAGCTACTGTTTTATGTATTTTTATAATCATGCATCTTAAAATCTTAGCAAGGCGCCTTTTGCGCGCGCGCGCGCGCGCACACACACAACCCAGCATTAGAGACAGAGGGCGAGACAGATTCACATCATCTCTTAATTCCACCTGTCCTTATTTCCCCTTGACGATACAAAGAGAGATCACACGCATGCGCATAGCACACAAACAAGTTCACTTAGAAATAAAGATAGGCCGGGGTTTAGGTATGAGTGACCGCATTAAACGACCACTGCACATAAAGTCAGAGGGGTATTATTTAGTCAGAAATATGATCTTTTGTATGATCAAAAGTAGGCCAACTCACGCGCGCGCACGCTTATTCTACATTACCGTGGCCGTGTTCAAATTAAAAGCATAGCCGCCTAACAGTTTTTATAAGCTGCTTTAAAATTAGCCCACAAATCTATATTTATATTGTTGTAACCTTTTGGTTTTGTTAAACCTTTAATATCAACAATTTGCAGGCAGAAGATGATAATGTAGCATACTGTGTAAAGACATGTTTTAAATCAACTCGTGTAACCCTGATAATTAAAATATATATTCGTGCAAAAAGTGTTTGCTGACCTACAGTCAGCAATTTAAAGTGTCACAATAATAGACTAATGATGCATGCACCTCAACCTGGCGTTTCTCCCCCTATTAAATTCAAGTAGGTTAGTATTATTGTCGTAATCTAATAATTGCATTGATTTCAGTATATGCGCCTTTTTGATGGCTCGATCTTCACGAAAAGCACAGCAATTTCCGTGGATTCAAACAAATCATCTGGTTAAAATAAGTATAGAATAGAAGATACATTATCCATTGGCTAAATAGGCTACTAATTACAGTAAAAGAAGAACCACTCGGCCACTATACTGTTGGTAATTTAGGTATAATATAATAATTACAAGAATAATAATGATGATTATTATTATTAGGCTATCAACATATAATAATATTTGTTTGTTCGCTCACAAAATAATGAAAAGCAGTGTGTTTTGCCAGTGTACTCTAAATGAACAGAATCATTGTTTCACTATAAGCAAAACATAAATTCAGGAAAATGCGCGACTTGCCGAGAAGCGGGTCTGGTAAAGTAACGTTTCTCAAGCGAGTAAAAATATTAATAATTTTTATAAACAAAATATGCAAATCATTGTCAAAAAAGATCTGATAGATTTAAATAATTCCACTAGCAACAAACTACAACAAAAGTAGCAGCAGCAGTAGTAACAACAACAATACTACTACTACTAATAATAATAATAATTATTATTATTATTATTATTGTAGAAAAAAAGTATAAAATTGTGAATTCTTTACGAAATTATGTAGCAAAGGAAAGTTTGTATAACTTTCATCAACAAAAACGTTTACTTTTGTCAACAGACAATCTAACAAGGGTAAAAAGGGAGGAAGTTGAAGATTGAGTGGACTACACAGTGAGTGAATGTCTTTGTGGCCAGCATCAGACCAGAGAACAATACACAAACACTGCTCGCCATAATTTATGTTGTTACATCCACAGTTCTAAACCAATTTAAATATAAAGAAGAGAAAATTGGGTGAGCAGGACCAGTAAACCACACCAAGAGGCTGGAGTTCACAAAATCTAAACAAACTGCAGTTTGCAAAAACAGTCTAAGTGCTGTACTTTTTTGTCAAGAATAATAAAAGATTTCTTTAGTTGAAAGAAAGGTTTGAAGGTCATGTATCAGGACCATAACTGAAAGCTATGTCACCAAGAAATACACAGTCTGCAATGATGCTGACACATCTCAATTATAATAATTACAGAATTCATAAATTGTATTATGGAAGCTTTTCAATTGCGTAAACAATCTCAAAACTAATTTAGGACTTAGTAAAATTGTGTACTTATGTACACTATTTCTAACTGATTTGGGCATCAATAATGACTTTTGACATAAAAATGCAGTTATAAAATTGACTTCATGTCTTTTTCTTAAATTTAGATGTTAATACAATGACTTTTGGTTTAAAATGGAGTTTTGTCTTTATCTTTAATTTAATTGTTACTACATAAAGCAGGTTTACAGTTTTTCCCTGGTGATCTGATTTAGTTTAGAATTACTAAGTCATTTAGTAAACGATAAAATTGTTAATTTTCAGAATCAAAGACAACCTTAAAAATATGGTACTATTAAAAATATGAAAATAAATTTAGCAAATGAGATTTACAAGTTTGTTTCTACGTTAAAAGAAACATCCTGTATGTACACTGTAAAATACTATGTTCCACATAATTCTTTTATGTTTCCCTATAGATTAAGTTAACTTAATTGTTTTTACAAATTTAAGTGGATTGAACATAAAACAATTAAGTTGTCTTACAAAACTCCCAACAATTGTGTTGAATTTAAATAAGTAGCAAAAAAAATGTTTTACTGCACACACACACACACACACACATACACACACACTTATGTAGTATTGGTGGTTTACGAGGACTCTGCATAGGCATAATGTATTTTATACTGTAAAAATTATATGTCCTACCCCTATATTACTAAACCCAACCACCACAGGAAACTTTTGAATGCAAAATTAGAATGTCCTAATGGCGTCTTTTGCCATTAAGTATGTTTTTAAAAAACATTTTAAATGACAAGAACACAAGGCATGTCCTAATAAACCACCTCAATGTTGTAATACCTACACTGAAAAAACTATTTATTGGATTTACTAAAAAAAAAAATTTAAGGTAAGTGTTTTTAAACAATATGGGCTGAATTTAAACCAAATTAATATAGTAATGAGGGTAAAATGAATCAATTTAATTTGTTTAAATTCAGCCCATAAAAATTGTTTGCAACCACTTACGTTTTTTTAGTAAACCCAATAAATAGTTTTTTAGTGTCATATCCATGTCATTTATACAAATCTCCGTTCATGTAAACCACCAAAACCAGCACTCACACACACAAAATATTGGGTTCCCATAAAACATGGAAACCCATTGTGTGTGAGAGAGAGTATAATTGTAAAAATCACACTAAATGGCGGGATTTTGTTTACACTGTATAAACAAAACCCCACCATTTAGTGTGAGTTCTACATTTCATCACGAGGATAAACAAATACCACAGTGAGATCAAAAAAGTTGGCTATTACTTTTATTCTGGGGTAATTTTTGTCCCCACAGCGCAATGAATACCTGAACCAAACACACTTTGCTCTCCCCATGTCCCACTCTGATTACATCCTCTACTAATGTAACTTTTCAGAAACCATTTTGTGTGTGTGTGTGAATAAGCAAGAGAGGTATTATGAGGAGAGATGTAATAAGGCAGTGAATGCCCTCCATGGGAGGTGTTGAATCCCGTTCTGATCTATTCACATTGTAGCCCAGCAACACTTATCCTCTGTGGCTGTATAGAGACCAACAGTGTGCTTGTGTGGATGTGTGTGTGTGTTTTACGCTCCATTAGCAAGTTTGAGAACTAAAGGCAGGTCTGAATACAGCTCCAATTAGAGAGAGTTAGAGAGCCCGCGAACACACTAGTCCTCCCTGCCACCCAACTTCAGTCAATTACTTCTCTCTTCCTTTCATGCTTTCTCTTTTCTTCTACTCATTCTTTCTGTCTTTTGTCAATTCTGCTTTATCTTTTTATCCCTTTTCTGCTTTCAGCATTGTCTCCCTTCTCTATTTTGTCTACTTGCTTTAAAAACTTGTCCATTGCGATATTTTCACCATCCCGTCTTCCTATCTGTCCTGCTGCCTGTGGTGTCATTGCATTGAAGGGATTCCTGTGGAGAGGTTATGAAAATAAATCTAGCTTTACTCAACACTGCTTTTATGAGCACATGGTTTTTTTTGAAAGTTATGATGTTTACCAAATATCAAATCTCCACCTTGACCTAAACTCCACACAGGAGCTTTTCATGTGAAATATACATGTCTTATTTCAAGTGTTTATAAACTTGCACAGTCATTCTTACACATACACAATAAAGAAATGCAGCGGTAGCACATGCAGGAAATGGCTGCTTCTGTTGGAGATGGTTTAAAGCGCAATCAATTCCTTTACACCGGCTTGATTAAAAATAAAAACAAAAAACTCAAATGAAACACAAAACGTTGCTTTAAATACTTAAAATAATGTACAAAATAGAGCAGAACTCATCTGCTGGGTTAGTTTTTGTGTTTGTCCATATTTTAGCCAGTATTTTTAGAGCATACATTGCAAAAGCACACCTATTAAGTAATCAGCTCTGGAAGATTATCTTATTAAGATTACCTTATCTTCTTAAACAAATGACAACATTCCAGTATTGTTTGTTAACCTTAATATTTAAATGACACACTTAGTAAATACACATATAGTAGTGGCCAAATAGTTAAGAAAAGAATTTGCAAAGACCTTTGAAAAAGCCCAGAAATGTTTTTTATAATTATAATAATAATAATAATAATAATTATTATTATTATTATTATTAAATGTTTTGTCTATATAGAGGACACACACAAAATTAGGTTTTAAGTACCCTACAATAGCATTAAATCATGAAAATCTTAGGAAAATGTTATATTTCACACTGTAAAAAATGCAGGGTTCAACACAATTCATTCACGTTGTCCCAACAAAAATCAATAAAGTTAACTTAACACTTTTAACAAAGTTATAAGGATTGAAAATTAAAAAATTAAGTTGTCCCAATGAAACCTCAAGAATTGTGTTGTCTCAGCTCCTTTTGAATAAGTAATTTAAATGAGCAATAAAATATCTTTTTTGAGTGCATGAGGAACACGTTCAACTTGATTAGGCTATTTAATTAAGAATTATTCTAAAAATTAAACTTTTTATTTTAATTAGCAAATGCTAGAAAAACAAAAAAGACAACAAATTAAGTAATTAACTATTAGAATTAACTGAATAAGTTATTAACTGATTATTAACTGATAGAGAAATTAACTGATTCTGCAAGTAATTTCTTGATATCTCACTGGTTGTCCCTTGTATTTGATTAGCATCCTTTCTCCTGCACAATAAGCAGCTGTTCTTCTTCTCAATAAGCATATTTCATTGCATTATAACAAGTGAAACAATGAAATCAGTGCACATTTCAAAGTTTTACAGTCGTCAAACACAACTGCACTTACAAAAATGTCCCAAGATAGAGTTTTTGCAGTGATGTCATAGAAGAAGAAAAAAGGCTTTCAGTGAAAAGTTCCAAAAAGAACCATTTGTTTCTATAGTGTGAAGGTCATATAATAATCTAAATAATTTTTTTTAACTGCAATGCAAAAGGTTGTTTGGATGTAAAAAAGTAAAATGGCAGTAAATAAAAGTGTATATATGCCATTTTTTTTTCCAAAAATGAAAATATAATTTTTTTGCAACCAGAGAGAAAAATACTTTTAACAGCTAGTACCTCGTATATATCCAGCATCCCCCACCCCATTATATGCGCATCAGGAAACACAGGATACCTGTATTTTAGACCAAGCAAGTAAATAAGTTACATTAAATTTGACTTTCATATTATCATATGAGGGTTAAGTGTCTAAGATTTCTTTGATGTCACATATATAGATTTTTCACAGAGTCAGAATGTCCAGTTTAGCATGGTTGATCTGTGCTGATGACAGTTTTAGCTACAGTAATTCCAATAGTGAATGCAACCAGTGCTTAACAGAGAGATCATGAGGGAGTTTCCACCCCTGTTCAGTTCGGTAAATTCACCATTTTCTTTGTAGCAGTGGAAACAAATAACCAAATTGCATTTAAGGGAAATTAAGAGTTATCATTCAACAATAACAATACAGGATCTTTGGGGAAACAATTTTTTAAAACTTTAAATAAATTGTCCTGCACAGAATCCTAAAGTTTTTGCACCTCCAGACATTCATACATCATGTGTAAAAAGGTATCTGAACACTCTGGTTCACAGAATTTACAATAAGAATGTTGAGATAAACCTATGATACACTTGAAGTCAGAATTATTAGCCCCCCTTTCAATTTTCTTTTCTTTTTTTTTATATATCCTAAATGATGTTTAACAGCGCAAAGAAATTTTCACAGTATGTCTAATAATATTATTTCTTCTGGAAAAAGTCTTATTTGTTTTATTTCGGCTAGAATAAAAGCAGTTTACATTTTTTTAAAAACCATTTTAAGGTCAAAATTATTAGCCCCTTTAAGCTATATATATATATTTCCGATAGTCTACAGAACAAACCATGGTTATACAATAACTTGCCTAATCACCCTAACCCAATTAACCTAGTTAAACCTTTAAATGTCTCTTAAAGCTGTATAGAAGTGTCTTGAAAAATATCTAGTCAAATATTATTTACTGTCATCATGGCAAAGATAAAATAAATCAGTTATTAGAGATGAGTTATTAAAACTATTATGTTTAGAAATGTGTTGAAAAAAATCAACAATCTCTCCGTTAAACAGAAATTGGGGAAAAAAAATAAACAGAGGGGCTAATAATTCAGGGGGGCTAATAATTCTGAATTTAACTGTATGTCATATATGTGTAGTTAAATATGTCCTGTGAATAGTTTGAAGTGAATAAACTAGTGGTTAGGGTTGAGTGTATATATGCTTAACAAATCATGAACTTAACATATATGTTTGAATAAAGAGCAAATTATAGGCCTGAGATGTTTTGGAAGAGAATGTGCCAATAAAACATTCATTCTAAATAAAAGAGCAAATGCTGAAGGCCACTTTCTGAAAGTTTTTATATATGCTACTGTTTTCAGCTCATGTGGAAAACCTGGTCAACACAGGCACACTTCCTTACCTTTCATGTCTTCTATAATGACTGACTCAATCGTATTTCCCCAAACAGCCTGATTGTGGACGCCAGTTACACGCAATAACGCCACTTGAGCATAAACATTTTAGCACGATACGCCGAGCCATTCATCACAGTGACACCCATAGGTAATGTACACCGCGGGCCACACTGGATGTTAACCAGAGGCTCACAACCTCTCTCCCTCTCTCTTTGCCCTTTAATATGCTAAACATTGAGTCATTTCTATGACAAAGTCACTGTAAAAACTGAACACGAGCATTTGTTAGCTTAATGAGCTAATCCTAGCAAATCAATTTCTGTTGGTGTAACCTATAATGTATTTTTTACTTAGAAAAAAAGAAAGATGTTACCACATGAAGTGTATTTTTAGGTTAACTGACAAAACATTTGCACAATCTTTGTTAGCCAAGCTAAAGTTGTCCGATATCCGTTTCACAGGCTATCCATCATCTTTGTATTTTTTTAAGAAGAAAGAAACCCAACAATCGTAGACACTGTTGGTAAAATAAGCATTGTGAGGACGGCTGTCAAAAATGCGCATGTGTGAGAGAAGGCGCATGTGTGTGGCCAGTGAAAGCAGACGTTTAGAGTTCCTGTCTACTCTTGCTCTCTGAACTTCGCATTTGCATGACGTCCTTGTCAGTCATTCAGCTAAACCAAAGACAACAGAGGGAACCACCCATGAAGACTTGTTCTTTCAGCCTGCCTCTCACTGGCTTTCCTCCCTTCTCCACTTCCCTCTTCTGGAAGGAGCATGACGCTGTCATTTCATCAGTCATTGACGGTTTTCTCCAGGCAGTGGCCAAAGTTACGGCGTAACACAAGGAGCACATGCAAACTCTTCTTCTACTCAGAGCATCACTGTATGACCCAACGCCAGTTTTTTCAGTGCCACGCTTTCTTCCATTTAGCTATAAAAAAGGAAACCTCTTTTGAACAGCAGTAAGAACATGCCAGCAAGCCCTGAAACAGATTTGAAGCCTACTGGGCTTTGATAATATGCTAGATAGTGATCAAAAACTACACAGCGAGTATAAGGGCATCATAAGGTTTGAGGTAAAGCCCTGCACCGCCGTGTCAAAGTGGCTTATGCAGTAAGATGGAGCATGAGATAGGAAAGAAGTGTGCAAAGCCTTGTTGAAACACTTCCAAGGTTATATGGTCTACTGAAACGTGTTCAGCATTAGCCAAATGCCAAAGCACACAGAGATGATGAAAAAAAACTCTACTGCGTTATTGAATCTGCGTTTGCAGGGTTTAAAAACATGTATGTTTCAAACCCTGTAAACACTGATTCAGTAACGCAATTCTGGGTGACACGGTGGCTCAGTGCTTAGCACTGTCGCCTCACAGCAAGAAGGTCACTGGTTCGAGTCTTGACTAGGTCAGTTGGCATTTCTGTGTGGAGTTTGCATGTTTTCCCCATGTTGGCATGGGTTTCCCCCACAGTCCAAAGGCATGAGCGATGGGTGAATTGAGTAAACTAAATTGCCTGTAGTGTGTGTGTATGGTTTGCAGCTGGAAGTGCATCCACTGTGTAAAACATATGCTGTAGAAGTTGGTGGTTCATTCCGAATAAAGGGACTAAGCTGAAGGACAGTGAATGCATGAATAAATAGCAATTGTTTGTCTGTCATCCTTTACTCACTCTAACACACTCCAAACTTGTATTAATACAATGTATTAATGATTGATTAATCAGTTGATCATATTGAGGAAAAGGCAGCTTTTCATGCGTCAGACATGTTTATGTCTGCACCAAATTAAATGTACAAGTGATTTCAAGTCTGCTTCAAATCTAAAAAATTGGGAAATATAGGTGAAACCATTATGGATGAGTGTGTAAATGGTAAAAACTCCAAAATTAAACATAATTTTGTAAAATTAAACACCTAGTCTAACCTATACTTATTAAAATTATTAAAAGAATAGGCAATTATTCTAAATGATCATTTATTTCATGTTGGTAAAAACTTCTTGCTGACATGGACAAAACTAAGGCTGCTATGAATTTTAAAACGACAGTTAAGTATTCTGCAGCTGTACTAAGATAATTAAATATTTTACCTCAAGCCGGGAATTGAACTCAGGCCGCCGTGAGCACTTTGGTGTGATATGTCAATACACTAACTGCTAGGCTTTGGCACAAACTTGACGGAAGTTTTTTTTTTAAATATATAAACTATTGTTACACTGAATTACATTTGAGTTAGCATCTTTTGTATGGTCACGGTAGTATGGGAAAAGTATGGTAAAATTATGGTCATTATGCACTTATATATTACATACAAGTCAAAGAATTTTTGCCCCAATGTCATTCAATGCGTAGACAAAGTCAATACTTGTTTTTTTGTCTATGGAAAAACACACCAGTTCAATAAATCCATACATGGGTAAATCCGTTTGCACACTGTTCATTAAAGAGCACCTATTTTACCCCCTTTTCAAGATTTAAGGTAAGTCTTTTGTGTCTCCAGTATGTGTTTGTAAAGTTTCATCTTAAAACATCCATCAGATTATTTATTATACCTTTTAGTATGTTGGAAGTTTTTGCTCTGAACACAATGTAGCTGTTTTTTGTTGCCTGTGCCTTTAATGCTGGTTCTCCCCACCCATCGTGAGGCCATCAGAGTGTGCCTCAATCTCCGCCTCGGCTGCGTCAGATAAACAGCACAGTGACAGACATGAAGGAAGCAGATCTCACGTAACATTTGTGGGAAATACTACAGTAAGAACTTTTCTAATGATTATTTGATGTTAATACGCATGTCAAGACATGTTAATACGCGGATGTCTATTAAATTGGTGGGTGGGGAAACCGCACTCCTACGTCACGTTGCTGTGGGCCTAAAACAGGAGGGATGTGGATCCTTTTTTAACATCAGGAAATAAAAAAAGAGACTTATTGTCTTTATATCCCCCCAATATGACTGTGGGCACACTATACCTACACACAGTTCTGTCTAAACAGCTTCAAAAAGATGATTTTCATCAAAGGGGCCCTTTAAATAACTTTTTTTTTTTCAACAATCTGAAAAAGTGAGTGGCTTCCTTGTTACTTTGCACAGAATCTTACCTAAATATCATGCTAGAAGTGTTGGCAAACAAATTCTTGACTTTCTTGGTTTGTGACTTAGAAGTCCCAGCTCTGCTGAAAGCATCTGTCTTTAGCTTTTTAGGTTAAAAAATGACCCTAAATAAATAACTGATA